>NC_140988.1:70881197-70944900 GCF_052327205.1 Somniosus microcephalus
CCCCCGTCGCGCTCTCTCTCTTCCCCCCGTCGCGCTCTCTCTCTTCCCCCCGTCGCGCTCTCTCTCTTCCCCCCGTCGCGCTCTCTCTCTTCCCCCCGTCGCGCTCTCTCTCTTCCCCCCGTCGCGCTCTCTCCTCTTCCCCCCGTCGCGCTCTCTCTCTTCCCCCCGTCGCGCTCTCTCTCTTCCCCCCGTCGCGCTCTCTCTCTTCCCCCCGTCGCGCTCTCTCTCTTCCCCCCGTCGCGCTCTCTCTCTTCCCCCCGTCGCGCTCTCTCTCTTCCCCCCGTCGCGCTCTCTCTCTTCCCCCCGTCGCGCTCTCTCTCTTCCCCCCGTCGCGCTCTCTCTCTTCCCCCCGTCGCGCTCTCTCTCTTCCCCCCGTCGCGCTCTCTCTCTTCCCCCCGTCGCGCTCTCTCTTCCCCCCGTCGCGCTCTCTCTCTTCCCCCCGTCGCGCTCTCTCTTCCCCCCGTCGCGCTCTCTCTCTTCCCCCCGTCGCGCTCTCTCTCTTCCCCCCGTCGCGCTCTCTCTCTTCCCCCCGTCGCGCTCTCTCTCTTCCCCCGTCGCGCTCTCTCTTCCCCCCGTCGCGCTCTCTCTTCCCCCCGTCGCGCTCTCTCTTCCCCCCGTCGCGCTCTCTCTTCCCCCCGTCGCGCTCTCTCTTCCCCCCGTCGCGCTCTCTCTTCCCCCCGTCGCGCTCTCTCTTCCCCCCGTCGCGCTCTCTCTCTTCCCCCCGTCGCGCTCTCTCTCTTCCCCCCGTCGCGCTCTCTCTCTTCCCCCCGTCGCGCTCTCTCTCTTCCCCCCGTCGCGCTCTCTCTCTTCCCCCCGTCGCGCTCTCTCTCTTCCCCCCGTCGCGCTCTCTCTCTTCCCCCCCGTCGCGCTCTCTCTCTTCCCCCCCGTCGCGCTCTCTCTCTTCCCCCCCGTCGCGCTCTCTCTCTTCCCCCCGTCGCGCTCTCTCTCTTCCCTCTCTTCCCCCCCGTCGCGCTCTCTCTCTTCCCCCCCGTCGCGCTCTCTCTCTTCCCCCCGTCGCGCTCTCTCTCTTCCCCCCGTCGCGCTCTCTCTCTTCCCCCCGTCGCGCTCTCTCTCTTCCCCCGTCGCGCTCTCTCTCTTCCCCCGTCGCGCTCTCTCTCTTCCCCCGTCGCGCTCTCTCTCTTCCCCCCGTCGCGCTCTCTCTCTTCCCCCGTCGCGCTCTCTCTCTTCCCCCCGTCGCGCTCTCTCTCTTCCCCCCGTCGCGCTCTCTCTCTTCCCCCGTCGCGCTCTCTCTCTTCCCCCGTCGCGCTCTCTCTCTTCCCCCCGTCGCGCTCTCTCTCTTCCCCCCGTCGCGCTCTCTCTCTTCCCCCCGTCGCGCTCTCTCTCTTCCCCCGTCGCGCTCTCTCTCTTCCCCCCGTCGCGCTCTCTCTCTTCCCCCCGTCGCGCTCTCTCTCTTCCCCCGTCGCGCTCTCTCTCTTCCCCCCGTTGCGCGCTCTCTCTCTTCCCCCCGTCGCGCTCTCTCTCTTCCGCCGTCGCGCTCTCTCTCTTCCCGCCGTCGCGCTCTCTCTTCCCCCGTCGCGCGCGCTCTCTTCCCCCCGTCGCGCTCTCTTCCCCCCGTCGCGCTCTCTCTCTTCCCCCCGTCGCGCTCTCTCTCTTCCCCCCGTCGCGCTCTCTCTCTTCCCCCGTCGCGCTCTCTCTCTTCCCCCCCAGTCGCTCTCTCTCTTCCCCCCAGTCGCTCTCTCTCTTCCCCCCAGTCGCTCTCTCTCTTCCCCCCCAGTCGCTCTCTCTCTTCCCCCCAGTCGCTCTCTCTCTTCCCCCCAGTCGCTCTCTCGCTTCCCCCCCCAAGTCGTTCTTTCTCTTCCCCCCCCCCCAGTCGCTCCCTCTCTCTCGTCCAACAACAACATGCCCTCAAAAAAGCCTCTGCACCGCCCCCCCACTCGCTCTCTCTCTCTCTCTCTTCCCCCCCCCCCACTCGCTCTCTCTCTTCCAACAACATGCCCTCGAAAAAGTCTCTCTCCCCGTCTCTCTCTCTCTCTTTCTCTCCCCCATCTCTCTCTCTCTCCCCAGTCTCCCTCTCTCTCTCCCTCAGTCGCTCTGTCTCTCCCCCCTCAGTCTCTCTCTCTCTCCCCCCTCAGTCTCTTTCTCTATCTCCCCAGTCTCTCCCTCTCTCCACATCTCTCTCTCTCTCACCCATCAGTCGCTCTCTCCCCCTCAGTCGCTCTCTCTCTCTATCTCCCCATTCTCTCTCTCCCCAGTCTCTCTCTCTCACACTCCCAATCTCTCTCTCTCTCACACTCCCAGTCTCTCTCTCTCACACTCCCAATCTCTCTCTCTCTCACTCCCTCCCAATCTCTCCCTCTCACTCCCAACCTCTCTCTATCTCCCCATTCTCTCTCTCTCTCCCCAGTCTCTCTCTCACTCCCAATCTCTCTCTCTCTCTCTCTCTATCTCCCCATTCTCTCTCTCACTCCCAATCTCTCTCTCTCTATCTCCCCATTCTCTCTCTCTCCCCAGTCTCTCTCTCTCACACTCCCAATCTCTCTCTCTCTCACACTCCCAATCTCTCTCTCACACACTCCCAATCTCTCTCTGACACTCCCAATCTCTCTCTCTCACACACTCCCAATCTCTCTCTCACACTCCCAATCTCTCTATCTCTCACACTCCCAATCTCTCTCTCACACTCCCAATCTCTCTCTCACACTCCCAATCTCTCTCTCTCACACTCCCAATCTCTCTCTCTCACACTCCCAATCTCTCTCTCTCACACTCCCAATCTCTCTCTCTCTCTCACACTCCCAATCTCTCTCTCTCACACATTCCCAATCTCTCTCTCTCTCACTCCCAATCTCTCTCTCTCTCACACTCCCAATCTCTCTCTCTCTCTCACACTCCCAATCTCTCTCTCTCACACATTCCCAATCTCTCTCTCTCACACTCCCAATCTCTCTCTCACACACTCCCAATCTCTCTCTCTCTCTCTCTCTCACTCCCAATCTCTCTCTCACACTCCCAGTCTCTCTCTCACTCCCAATATCTCTCTCTCTCACTCCCAATATCTCTCTCTCACACTCCCAATCTCTCTCTCTCTCACACTCCCAATCTCTCTCTCTCTCACACTCCCAATCTCTCTCTCTCTCACACACCCAATCTCTCTCTCTCACACGCCCAGTCTCTCTTTCTCTCTCACACTCCCAATCTCTCTCTCTCTCACTCCCAATCTCTCTCTCTCTCACTCCCAATCTCTCTCACACTCCCAATCTCTCTCTCACACTCCCAATCTCTCTCTCCTTCCCCCTCTCTCTCTCTCTCTCTCTCCTTCCCTCTCTCTCTCTGTCTCTCTCTCTCTCCTTCCGTCTCTCTCTCCTTCCATCTCTCTCTCTCTTTTCTTCCATCTCTCTCTCCTTCCCCCTCTCTCTCTCTCTCTCCTTCCCCCCCTCTCTCTCTCTCTCTCTCTCTCCTTCCCTCTCTCTCTCTCCTTCCCTCTCTCTCATTCCCTCTCTCTCTCCTTCCCTCTCTCTCTTCCCCCCAGTCGCTCCCTGTCTCTCTTCCAACAACAACATGCCCTCGAGAAAGCCTCGGCACCGCCGGGCTCCCCCAGCTAGTCTATATATATATAAAGCGGCTCTTCTGTCTGTCCCGATGTCTGTCTGTCTGTCTGTTCTCTATACGTTTGAAAGTTACAGAGCGTACCGACGCGCGCGTCGCCTCAAAAGAAAGCTTGCGATTCCGGACCGGTCATAGGCGTATTTACGTTTCGGCCAGACAAAAACCCCGCCCGCGGTATCCCAAAAACGTTCAGCGTTCCGCTCATTAGCATCTCATTAGCGACCGTGTGATGTCGAGGTCGACCAATCGGACGGCGGGTTCCTTCCTACAGTTGAGTGTCGAGTGACTCGACGATTGACCAATCCTACGCTTCGGTGACCTGACCGGTCGACCAATCGGCGCGTGTGTGGGCGGGCCTTATCCTTCTGAACCGAGGTGAGTGGCCGCCATCTTCATTTTTCACGATTTTTTCCCCCACACTTTCAGTGTGTTAGGGAAGTAAGGTAAATATTTGAATTATGTGTTAGGGAATTAATTAACAATTTATTTGAGTTTTATATTGTGTTTAGCAACCCCCCCCTCCTCCTCACCTTCGCGCAGGGGGGACTCGGGGCCTGAAGCTCAAAAAATTTCTCTCTCTCTCTCTCTTTCTTCCCTCTCTCTCTCTCTCCTTCTCCTCTTCCCTCTCTCTCCTCCTCTTCCCTCTCCTCTTCCCTCTCCTTCTCCTCTTCCCTCTCTGTCTCTCTCTACTTCCCCCTCTCGGGTTTCACGGTGTCGCGGACGGAGCGCGGGCGGGCCGCCCGAAGTTTCCCGCTCGCTAAAGGCCGCCAAGCCGCCCTTGCCTGCTCCCCGCGGGCCGCCTCGCGCTGACCGCGCATGCGCCGCCCGCACTGACCGCGCATGCTCCGCCCGCCCGCAGCGGCCGTCCATCAGCCGCGCGATACGCGGGGGACATCAGCTCCGGTCCGTCCCGGCCTCAGAACCCGACCGCGCCTTAAGCGCTAGGCCCCGCACGGCCGCTATCGCAACGGCACCGGACCTCAGGCGCTAGGCAGGGGGAGGGGCCGGAGAGAGGGACAGAGGGGAGCGGGGGAGGGGTGGGGGTGGGCGAGGGGAGGGGGTGGGGAGGAGAGGGAGACGGGAGGGAGGGAGAGGAGGGGAGGGAGAGGGGGGAGGGGAGGGAGGGATAGGACAGGGAGAGGACATGACAGGGAGAGGGGGCCCTCGCAACGCGGGGCTCCCCAGCTAGTCCATATATATATGCATTCAATATTACATCAAAAAATCAACAAATCATCCTTGTGCATTCCCTTAGTGATTGTCGTGCGTGTGCCTTTGCCTATCCTAGTGGATGCGGCATGGCTGGTTGAAAGCTGCTGACTTTTAGTGGGGGACACTGCAGATGACCTTGCAGGATGGCATAGAGGAGCTGGTGGCTGTGAGTGTGAAATCGAGTGACAGTGTTTCTTCTTCTTCACTCCTCTCTCTCTTGCTGACTCACTAGCTGGGCAAGCTAGATTCCTTGGGTGTCTGAAATGAGGAACGGACAAGGGTAGGGTTGTGGTGAGGAGTGGGGTAAAGCAAGAGGTGGATCCATACACCATGTGCAGAAAATACTGGCCCGGAATTTGCAGTGGGTAATAACAGCAAAGGGACAGTGTTTGCTATTATTATCCCTTTGAAACTGACCGCAACTTCAGGATGTAGTACATGGGCATCCTAAAGCGAAATCCTGAAGGTACCGTCAGTCATTCACTGCTCCAACACTGGCTGCGCTGTGTCCCCTCACCCACTCCACCCACCACAGCTGGCAATCAGTGTTACCTGTGAAATCAAGGAAACTGACAAACACTTTGGCCTAGAAATTCGGTATAGCCGCGTTTGGGGCGCTACAGCCGGGCGGTCGCAAAACTTTGCGCCCGGCGCAACTTAGCGCCACCTTCGCCGATATTCAGTTGCATCGCCCCAAGAGGTTGCTGCAGCGCTAAAGCAGGCGATGCACGAGTATCATAAGGCGCTAAGCCGGCGATCCGGGGCGCTACCACCGAGGGCGGGCGCAGCGCAGGTGCAGCGATTTATTGATTGAAGGCAGACAGTCAGGTGCCGGTCAGCACTTAAAGGGGGAGGGTGGAATTGTTTGGCTGCCACGCCCTGCACACTGCAGCCCTGAGGGAAGGCCTGAACAGTGCTAATTCATCTGCTCCACGCCCAGGAGAATGGAGAAGCCAAGGGAGAGAGCGCAGCACTTCGGTGAGGGTGACCTGAGGGTGCTGGTTGGCGCAGTTGAGCGCAGGTGCCATGTTCTGTTCCCTGAAGGTGGCAGGAGGCCGCTGCCCTCCGAATATCGGAAAGTCTGGAGGGAGGTGGCAAGCAGGGTCGCCTCCCAACAGCGTGGTTGCCAGGACTCCGCTCCAATGCCGTAAAAAATTCAACGACCTCACTCGGGTTGTCGGGGTGAGTACCCTTTCCAGTATCCTCCTCATCCCTGCATGTGCTCCTCAGCTGATGGCCAAAGGGACGTGAAAGCCCTACTGCCCAGCCCTTATCCAGCAGCTATGGGACTGTCATGAAAAGCACTTGCATATTCAGGAGTTTATACACTGTCAGGCTATTCCACCAGGGGAGGCTGTGCAGGCAAGATCAGGGCTTCACACTGTCAGGGCTATTCCACCATGGGAGGCTGTGCAGGCAAGATCTGTACTTAGAGGCCGTCCTCTCTCTTGCATGGCAAGCTGGCGCACAACCGGAGACAGCAGCGCCAGACCAGGGGAGGCCGTCCTGACATTAAGCAGCTCAGCGACCTACAGCTGCGAGTGGAGCAGATCATGGCTGGCCGGCTGATTGGCCCTGTCGCGTCTGGAGATGCCGACCCTGTTCTGGGCACCAATGGTAAGGTCCTCACCTTTTTGACCTCTCTCTTTCCATGTGCCACTATCGAACCAATGCAGTGCATAGCAGCACTCATGCCTCCCTCGCTGCCGTCATGTCCTCACTCTAAAGCAACTCTTGTGCCTCCCTGCTTTCAGATGGTGACTCGCCAGGTGAGGAGGCGGCCCCTCAAGCTGGCACTGTGTCGGACTCAGACCTAGAGGAAGAGGAAGCCGCCCCATCAGGGACACCCTCGGCCGAGGCAGCCCATGGGTATGCTGGGGACACGTCTTCCCTGGAGGGGAGCAGGGGGGAAGTGTCAGAGGAGAGTGATGCTCTGGGGACCAGCGGGCTGCAGCAACGCGGGAGGGCTGGGGAAGCTCGGCGGCCTTCTCCCCGGAGGGAGAGTGTGGCCTCCAGTCCTGCTACAGTGAGCGCAGAGGAGGTGCGACTCCTTGCGGAAATGGGCGCCCAGGCTGAGCGCAGGCACATGAGCTCATGGCTGCAGTGGCAATGATGCCTGACTCCATAGAGTCACTGGCAAGGAGTGTGCAGGAATTCGGGGCAGCACAGGCCAGGAGTCTGCAGGACTTTGCAACAGCACAGGCGGCCTCCAGCCAAGTGCTCAGTCATGCCGTGCATTCACTGGCTGGTGTCATCCAGACACAGACCAGGGCCACATGGGCACTAACTGCTGCCACACTCGTTGGCTCGGCCAGGCATCGCCGGGGCACTCGCCGCGCCGCAGCAGCCCAGCAGTCTGTGCTTCAGCAGATTGCTGCGCATGCTGCAGTGCTGGCCCGTGCGAGTGCCAGTGAATCAGCCGACCAGGGAGTGCCTGTGCTCTGTCAGGTTGGCAGCATTCCTGCAGCCAACACTGTCACTCCTCCACTGCAGCTGCCACCACCCGTAGGACAGACTGCTGCCGCCCAAGCTGAGTTGGAGCGGTCCGCAGCCGGGCCCTCCAGGCCCAGAGCTGGTCCAGGCCGACCCCCAAGGGCATCTGCTGTCTCACCAACTAACCCTCAGCAGCCTTCCCCCAGCCTTGCTGCAGCCACTGGGGTCCCATTGAGGAGGAGCTGCAGGGCGGGTAGGGGCAATGCCGGAAGCGAGACGGATCACCCTCGCAGGTGAAAAAGTAGAAGGTCTGGCCAATTTTGTTCTTTTTTATAAACAGGCCGAGACTGTTGTATTTCTTTTTTATATGAAGGCCGAGACTGGTGTGTTTGTTTTTTATATAAAGGCCGAGACTGGTGTGTTTTTGTTTGGGGGGTTTCTCTGACTTAGTTTGTCATGTGGGAAGGGCACAGAGTTATAAGAGTAAAAAATGTTCTTTAATCGCAATGACCATGTTTGCTTTTGGAAGTATTGGTTGCCTTGATCGGCTGAGGGCTTGCGGAGCGGCTACATTCATCTTCCTTCATTGGCACAAGCCATTCCCTGAGAAGGGGCCTAGAACCAAGTTGCAATAAGCCGCAGACGGACAGCCCTTGCACTTTCTGCCTCCCTCCCATCCTGGTCCTCCTCCTCCTCCTCTGGTGGTCCTCCAATGTCTGCTGGCAGTGGCCGAGTCTTGCGGATAGCCAGGTTGTGCAGCATGCAGCACACGACAACGAAATGGGAGATTCGCTCAGGCGAGTACTGTAGGGCTCCCCTGGAACAATCCAGACAGCGGAACCGTTGCTTGAGCACGCCGATTGCGTGCTCAATGATGTTCCTGGTTGCAGGGGTGCTGGGCGCATGGAGCGGGGTCATCAGCCAGGTGCACAAAGGGTAGCCTTTGTCCCCGAGAAGCCATCCTCGTGGGTGAGGCTGGGCCTGGAAAAGGTCTGCCACAGAAGTCTGGCGCAGGATGAAGGCATCGTGGCTGCTGCCTGGAAAGTGGGCATTGACAGCTAGCATGAGCTGCCTGTGGTCACAGACCAACTGGACGTTGAGCGAATGGTAGCCCTTCCGGTTGCGGTAATCCTCGGCATTCTCCAGAGGTGCCCGCAAAGCCACATGCGTGCAGTCAATGGCGCCCTGCACCATGGGGAAGTCCGCTAATGCTGCAAATCCCATTGCATGCTCTTGCTGCTTGTCGAGGGTCATGGGGAAGGAGATGAACTGACGTCTCCTTCTGAAAAGGGCATTGGTCACCTGGCGGATGCAGCAATGTACCGCGAACTGGGAGATGTTGGAAATGTCCCCAGTAGCGTATTGGAAGGAGCCGGTGGCATAGAAGTTGAGAGCCACCTTCACTGCCACCGACAGATGTCCTGCTCCTCAGCTGTGGCTGCAGATCTCTGCGATGCAGGTGGCAGATCTCTGTGACACCTCCCTTCTGAATCGCAGCCTCCGAACACACTGCTCCTCAGACATGTTCAGATATGAGAACTGCTGGCGGTATACCCTGGGTGGGTAAGGCCTCCTGTGCCGACGCCTGTTGGCCCTTCTCCGTCTGGCCACGACTGGCAGTCTCTCACGGCGTCTCTGAGCCCTCTGAATGCAATGCAGTAAGCCAACGTTTGCACCCACTGCAACCACCATTAGATGTATCGAGTTAATGCTATGGCACTGAAAGTTAATTGCAAGTGCAAAGCTCTGGCCTGAAGCCAGAAGTACCTGAGCGAGTGTTGATTCAAACCAGAAAGCTCTCCCTTTGTCTCTCTCCAGATATCAGTGTCTCACAAAGAAGGAGTGGAGCAAAATGGCTGACATTTATACTGCAGGAGGAGTCCCCTTTAATTAGTGCCCCCCCCGCGCCCCGCAGCGACTGGGAATCGTTCTCCTTTACCAGTCGCTGGGGGCGCCAGACGCACAATAGACCGGCGCCACTGAATTTCTGGTTCGGGGCGCACAAAGGGCGTTGCACCATGAAATGACGTCGGGATCTGCGCGCGCGCAAAGGTTTTGCGCCGCCACTAAATTGTTGCTGAATTTCGCGAGAGACGCAGATCGCGCCGCGCCCGATCGCTAGACGCTTAGCGTCCCACTTCTTGCCCTCTTAAGGCGCTAGCGGTTGGCGCAACCAACTGAATTTCTAGGCCTTTGGCTCTTCCGCAGTAATATTGCTGTTAAATAACCCTTTCAAAAAGTTAGATCCTTTTGGATTAGGTGTACTTTGGTAGGAAAAATAGAAAAGCAGAGTATTTTTTAAATGGTGAGAGATTGGGAAATGTTGGTGTTTAGAGGGACCTGGGTGTCCTTGTACATGAATCACTGAAAGTTAACATGCAGGTACAGCAAGCAATTAGGAAAGCAAATGGTATGCTGGCCTTTATTACAAAAGGATTTGAGTATAAGAGTAAAGACGTCTTAACTGCAATTATATAGGGCCCTGGTGAGACCGCGCCTGGAGTATTGTGTACAGTTTTGGTTTCCTTACCTAAAGATAGGATATACTTGCCATAGAGCGAGTACAACAAAGGTTCACCAGACTGGTTCCTGGGATGGGGGGATTGTCCTATGAGGAGATGTAAGGGGGGGCTTCTTTTAACTGGTTTAAGGTAATTCACCTGGTCTGCAGCCTTTGCCTGCACTCTGACCAATTCCAAATAAACCAATTTTAAAACAGCAGTTTCGAATCGCTACCCCACCTTCCAGTTCTGACTGCAGGACTTATAATTAATGATATTAAAACAGACACGTGGTTTGGATGAGAGAAAAATCAAGTTTTATTAACTACAAGAAACTATAATCAAACTATACCACACGAACACAGTAATTACAGTAAAATTGCTTAAATGGGGGAATGCAGATGGTAAAAACGAGGGGTAAGTGGCTACAATGTTACTTAAACAATCTTAGCAATATCCTCTTAATTACCATCCCCCAACTCCTTACTAGGTTGCTTTGCTGAGGAGTCAGAAACTCTGCTCACATGTGGTCCAGCGAAGTGAGAGAGAGAGAGAGGCTCACCTGTGGTCCCAGGAAATAAAGAGAGAGCGATAGCTTCTCAGGAGCTATCATATATACCTGGTGAGGCCCCCCCCCCCCCCTGCTGTTTGCCTGTCTGGAAAATCTGCGCCCAAAAAGTTCCAATTCACAAGAGAAAAGCTGTGATTGGCTAACTCAAAGTGGTTGGACTGGGTTAGTGTGTCTGCACTGTGGGGCTGAAATGTTCCCGCCCACATCCGGAGTTTACCTGGGCTGAAACAAAAGAGAATGCAACAGCCCTATTGTCCAGACTGATGAGTGATTTAAACACATTCAATGCTTAAACGGTTCCCATTCAAGATCCGGTTCCATGGTTTCAATGTCTCATTGACTGTGAGTGCCTTGAATTGCTGTGCAAACATAGCAGTTACAAATCGATTGTCCTGCGGTCAATTCTCAAGTGGGCAATTGCTTAAGTCAATAAACAACTGCAAGTGCTGAGAGGGAAACTCCCTTTGATTGGCAGGTCTGACTCACAGCCCCTGTATCCTCCCACTTTATACACACAGGCAACTCGAGCTGCTTGCTGCTCTTTTTGCCATGCTTTCTGTGGCCATTTTAAAACCTTTTGTGATTGCCCAAACTCCAGGGAACGATTATTAATAAAAGCACTGTCTTCAGGTGTGTGAATATTTTCCACAGAATTCCTCGACTCCCATGTTGTCCACGTTCTTTCCATCGCAGAACAGTTTTTTTTTGCAGTTCTCGGCACATTTTAAAACACTAGACCAGTCACATCACCCAATTCTTCGTCCACGATGTGGACCAATATTTTCAATCTTCAGGGAAATAGGGGAAATTTTGCAACCCCTACAAGAGACTGAGTAGATGAGGCCTATATTCTCTAGAGTTTAGAAGGATGAGAGGTGATTTAATTGAAACATAAAATTCTTACAGGGCTTGACAGGGTAGATGCAGGGACGATATTTCCCCTGACTGGGGAGTCTAGAACCAGGGGTCACAGGCTCAGAATAAGGGGTCGGCCATTTAGGACTGAGATGAGGAGAAATTTCTTCACTTAGAGGGTGGTGAGTCTTTGGAATTCTCTACCCAAGAGGGCTGTGGAGGCTCAGTTGTTGAGTATATTCAAGACCGAGAGCGATAGATTTTTGAATATTAAGGGAATCAAGGGATATGGGGATAGTGCAGGAAAGTGGAGATGAGGTAGAAGATCAGCCATGATCTTATTGAATGGCAGAGCAAGCTTGAAGGGCCAAACTCCTGTTCCTAATTCTTATGTTCTTATGTAACTGGGGTTTTAACAGCGTATTGATTGCTAAACAAATGTTATGGCCCTGAAAAACTAATTTTAATTTTGTGGAGTGTTAAATTTATCCATTTTAATAAAACTAGCATTTTTAAGAAACTTAAATATATATATTTTTAGTTTGTTCATCTTTATTTCAGGTTTACCTTTTCCCTATGTGAGAGCCCCGATCTTTGTTTTGCTCTATAGAGGAGCTTTTTCATTTCCTGGTTCTCAGTCTGTTAGAATTCTGCATTGTGATTGGCTGCTTAGACAGCTTGTTGATGTCATACTCCGCTGATTTCAACTGCGTGTCGGATAAAGCTGAACTTCCCGCCACAGAGATCATGAGATTTGTCGCTGACTGAAAAATTACGGGCCATTGTGGGATGAGGAGGATGTGGGATGTGAGAAGGAGTATAACGTATGAGGATTCTTATATTCTTTCAGTCCCGCCGCTGGCCAAGGGCTCAGGCATGGCCAGCACTGTCTCCTCCAAGGGGGTGAGGTGAAGCTAGGAACATAAGGTGTGCCTCATGTTTGGTAGAGATTGTTGGTAGGTGAGTGTTGGGGTGGGTCATGTATTGAGCAGTGTGTGAGACTAGTGCTGCAGTTGGTAAAGACAGCTTTTGAAGATGCATTCGCTGACTTTGACCACTCGTCTAAGGTCATGAAACCTCTTTGGGCACTGGAGCCAGGTCCTTGGGGGGGGGGGGGACGGCCTCGGCGGTCTAGTCCCTCATCCTTCTGTCTGGAGGGCCTCCTGGCCCCATGTGGGTAGTGGACCTATCTTCCAGGGTTGACCCCCTGCACAAAATTCCGAGTGCTGCGTCCAAGACCCTGGTGCCCTTTTCGTGGCCTGTTGAGCCATTTGTGTTCGTGCTGAAGCACTTTTACCATTTTTGATCAGCAGAAGGCAGCTCACCTTTAAGAGGTGCAGGCTGCCGAGTGCTGAAACAGTTCTAAATTTTTTTATCTGCAGAAGGAAGCTCAACGTTAAGAGTTGCAGATTGCCTTTAAGAGGAGCAGGCTAGCTTTAAGTTAAACTAGCCTCGCTCGAGCAACATGAAGTGCAGTCTGTCAGCAGCGCGTTCAGCGCTAGATTGTGCGCTACAATCATGATAATTAGCAGACAGCACGAAGTTGACATGCTAGGCTGCCTGCATTTTGAATGCGTTGGTTCAGAGGAGATTTGATAGAGGTGTCCAAAATCATGAATGGTTTTGATAGAGTTAATAAAGAGAAACTGCTTCCAGTGGTAGAAGGCAGCACGGTGGCATAGTGGTTAGCACTGTTGCCTCACAGCGCCAGGGACCCGGGTTCGAATCCGGCCTCGGGCGACTGTCTGTGTGGAGTTTGCACATTCTCCCCGTGTTTGCGTGGGTTTTCTCCGGGTGCTCCGGTTTCCTCCCACAGTCCAAAGATGTGCAGGTTAGGTTGATTGGCTATGATAAATTGACCCTTAGTGTTAGGGGGATTAAATACGTGGGGTTACAGGATAGGGTGGGATATGTGTTGGTGTAGGGGTTACGGGGATCGGGTGGGATATGTGTCGGTGCAGGCTCGATGGGCCGAAATGGCCTCTATCTGCACTGTGGGGTTTCTGTGATTCTGTGATTCTGTGAAGGGTTGGTAACCAAAGGACACAGATTTAAAGTGACTGGCAAAAGAATCAGAGGCAACATGAGGAAACTTTTTTTACACAGCGAGTTGTTGTGATCTGGAATGCATGGCCTGAAAGGGTGGTGGAAGCAGAGTCAATAATAAGTTTCAAACGAAATATGTGGAAGGAGTAAAATTTGCAGGGCTATTTAATTCTATGATTCAATGTGGGATAAATTGGATAAATGGGAGCAGGGATTATGATGCACGATTAACCTGCGCCTGTTGATTGCACTGCAGGCAGGTTGCCAACTTCGTGCTGCCTACACATTTCTATGATTTCTGCGTGCAGTCAGTGCTCCCCGCGCTGTTCATTGGCTACAAGCACCAGCAGGAGGCCCAATATTGTTATTGCCTAACACTACGTAAAGCTAGCCTCCACCTCTTAAAGGGAAGGTGAATTGTGGCTGTTAGTGTTGTTGAGATCATTCTGAATATTGTGCTGTGGAAAAATCAGCAATGGCTGACCCTGGGAGAGAGCGTTCACCAAGGTTTTCGGATGATGCACTGGAGGTCTTGGTGGAAGAGATGGAAGGAAAGAGAGTTGTCCATATCCTGAGGCAGGCTGCAGGCCCTCCAGACACCTGCTCAGAAGGCAGTGGCAAGAGATAGCGGTGGAGGTTAATGCTAGGAATGTAGCTCCAAGGATCCGGATACAGTGCAAGAAGAAGTTTAATGATGTCACATGAGTTGTCAAGTTCAGTGAGTGCATCTTCAAATGTCATATCAAACCAACTGCACCACTAGCCTCACTTCACTACACCCCTATCACTCACCTACCAACACTATCTATCAATCGGGACCTAACATTCATAGGCTTTACCTCATCCTCACACTTAGCACTGTTGCAAGCCTCGGGCTCACATCTCAAAACTTGCACACACTGGCAGCTATTCAATCATGACAGCCACATCACCCAAACATATTGCACGACACTCACTGATGCACTTCACTCTTCCTTGCAGGAGAAGTTGGCACACAACAGGAGGCAGCAGGAATTAACAGGAGGGGGAGAGGCGCGCCTACATGTTTTAACCCCATGGAGGAGACAGTGCTGGCCATTATGTGAAGGGCCACTTCTGAGGCCGTGGCTGAAGCGATTGAAGAGGAGGGTATCCGCATACCTAATCCTCCTCCTCCTCATCCCACTTCTCCCTCATCCCTCAATTTCTTCTGACTTACAAACTTCAGATGGTGTAAGTGTGCACTTCTTACTTTCTCCTCTCTCCTTAACACAACCCAACCCTTGTCGCTTTTTCATTTCAGATACTCAAGAACTAGAAGCTGCCCAGACAGTGGTGTAGGAGCAAGAAGAAAGTGAAGATGAAGGGACACCGTCGCTCGATTTCACAGTCGCAGCCACCAGCTCAGATACTGACACTGCGCGTAATTTAGAGGATAGCCTAGAGGCGGAATCTGCATGTGGTGAGACACCGGGCACAAGTGCACTGGAGCCAGGGCTGGTGAAAGGATAGCACAGGTGCCAGCTCACCAGAGGTCAAGGTGGCGCAGTAGTTTTGCTGGAGAGGACTTGGATGAGAACTTTGATGGGCCAAGCTACAGAAGAAGGCTGATGGGTGTACACACCCAAATGCTTGGTACACTGAGAAACCTGCCAGAAAGCCTGCGTTAAATATCAAGGAGTATGGAGGAGTCCAGCAGCAACTTGGCACAGGACTTTGTGCAGAGCTTGGAGCCCATCCTTTCCAACATGGAATAGGTAGCCACCTCCATCAACACACTTGTGGAGCCAACCATGATGCAGCGTCTGATGGCCGATGTCTCAGCTTCCATTGCAGCACAAGCAGCATCCATCCAACGTCTGAGTGCTGCAGTGGAAGCTCCAACTGCTGCCATCATGGCTCTGGATCCTGGCTTCCAAGGCGTGTCAGTACTCCAGCAATCTGTTCTCCAACAGATCTGCTCCCTAAAGATTCTCTGCCAATATGGCCTCCTGCTGAGAGCACTTCTCCCCCTTCTCCTCCTCCTCCTCCCTTTTCTAGCAGCTTTGCTTGCTCTGCATGGCCTCTGCTTGTTCCCCCGAGTCATGCTCAATACCCGACTAGGTCTCCCATGTCTAGAAGCAACTGGTTTGTGGTCAAGCCTTCAGCAAAAAAGTTCTTTAGCACCAGCCGGACCACACCCTGTGGACTATTTAAACTTTTAACAAGTATGGAAAAGCATTCAAAATTGTAGTAGAATTGCAACAACAGCCAGAGGAAATAATTCAGCAACTAACCTGTAAGTAGTCCATCATCTCTAAGTAGCGCTGGAGGGGGGTCCTTCATGCTGCTAAACGTTGTGTTCAGCTGTGTGAGGTTAAGAGTTGGTGTAGGCTGGGACGTGGAGCTCCAAAATGGCAGCGCTGGCATCAAATCAGCATTACATGCTGATTGACATCATGATCTGCTTCTCTGCATGCTGCCAGTGGCTGTTCGCACACACCCCTTACACATATGGCATCCGGCCCTATATTCTATGTAATTAAACTTTGGGACCTTTTGGTCTGTATTGCAGTTTATCTGTACATTTACCTGCTAACCCATCAACAGAGATTGTCTCTTTTAAAAAATGACCCATCATTTTTTGTGGCATTGCAAAAACCAAATGGTAAAAACCTTAGTAAAAACCAAGTGTACTATTCGGTTCAAGCAGAGTTAAAGGGCTAAGGCAGGGAAGGTGCAAGAGGAGTGAGGGGAGGGCAAAAAGGGAGAAGGGAATATCCGCCAGGCAGGCAAGGTTAAAATCACCCCATAGTTAGACTGAAAATCTCATTGAGATTGTTGACATAGAATGTTTCCATGGAAAGATGACGGTACATGCCATTTTTAATATATAGAAATTTATGCCATGATTATCATACACAGTTCTACCATCCAGGGTAAGTATGTCAAATATCAAATGACACAGGCAGAAAGAGGAATGAGGTCCTGCAGGCAGAGTTTAGGGAGCTAGGAAAGAGTTTAACAAGCAGGACCTCAAAGGAAGTAATCTCCAGATTACTCCCGATGCCACATGCTAGTGAGTACAGGAATAGGATGATAGAACAGATGAATGCGTGGCTGGAGAGATGGTGCAGGAGGGAGGGATTTAGATTCCTGAGGCATTGGGACCGTTTCTGGGGAAGGTGGGACCTGTACAAGCTGGATGGGTTACACCTCAACAGAACCGGTACCAATATTCTTGCGGGAAGGTTTGTTAGTGCTGTTGGGGGAAGGGTTTAAACTAGCTTGGCAGGGGTATGGGCACCAGCATATAAGAGTAGAAAAGAGGAATAGGTGCATAAAAGAGTGAGTGTGTTGGATAGTACTAGAGAAGATAGTACTAGAGGTAGTAACAGTACCATATTAGATAGGAGCAGACTAAGAAAGACTACGAAAAATTCAAAAATGGGTTTAGAATGCATGTACGTAAACGCACAAAGTGGTGAATAAGGTTGGTGAGCTACAGGCACAATTAGCTGTGTGGCAATATGATGTGGCAATAATGGAAACGTGGCTTAAAACTGAGGACTGGGCACTTAATATTCAAGGGTACAAGGTGTTCAGAAAAGATAGAGAAGGAAAAAAGGGAGGTGTGGCAGTGCTGATAAAGGAAGATACTGTAGTGTTGGAAAGGGAGGATGTTCCTGAGGGGACAAGGACAGAATCCATTTGGTTAGAGTTGAGCAAAAAGAGTATGATCACGCTATTGGGGGTACTCTACAGGCCTCCAAATAGTGAGAGGGAGTTAGAGGAGCAAATTTGCAGGGAAATCGCAGAGATATGCAAGAGCTATAAAGTGGTGATATTGGGGGACTTTAATTACCCAAATATTGATTGGGATAATGCTAGGGTAAAGGGAAAGCAGGGGGAGGAATTTCTGAAATGTGTTCAGGAGAATTTGCTTGACCAATATGTTCTTGGCCCAACTAGGAAGGAGCCATAGCTGGATCTGGTGCTGGGGAATGAGGTGGGCCAGGTCGACCAAGTGTCTGTGGGTGAACACGTGGGTACGAGTGATTATTGTATCATAAGAGTTAGATTAGCAATGGAGAGGAGTAAGGAACAATCTAGAGTGGTACTTCTAAACTGGAATAGGGCTAATTTCACTGGGATGCGAAAGGATCTAGCCAGGATAAAATGGAACCAAAGACTGACAGGAAAAACTAACAGAACAGTGGGTGATCTAAGGAGATGTTCCAAGTATAGGCTCGGTACTGATGCGCTATCAATTACTCATAAAAGACAGAGTTAAGAGAGTAACTAAAGGCTTTTATTAACAAAAGAATGAAGGTCTGCCTCGAGTGGTCGACCGGTCCAGAAATACAAAGGGCTGGGGAGCAGTCACCTTTATACTAGGACTTGTGGGAGGAGTCAGCCGAGGCATGTCCAGGCATGTACACAGTGGAATACAAACAGTGGTTTACCACATTCACCCCTTGTTTAAAATTGAGTCCGGCGGGGTGAAGTGTAATAAAAGTTAGTGTATTGGAGTCTCTCCGGAGGTCTTGTCTGCCGCTGTGATCGGCGTGGCGACGGCAGGGGTAGTGGAGCTTCCGGCGTCGAGTCCTGCGTGGGCTGTGGCACAGGCGTGTCATCCTCGTAGATGAGCGGGTCGCGGGGCCCAGGCCTGCCGTCTGCTGGGGCTGGATATCGGATCGTGGGGGGGGGTGGTAGTGAGTAGTGGGTTACTGCGGCCCCCGAGGGTGCAAGGTCTCTTATGGAGACTGTGTCCTCCCGCCCGTCCGGGTATGCAATGTAAGCATACTGGGGGTTGGCGTGGAGGAGGTCGACCCTCTCGACCAGGGGGTCCGTTTTATGGGTCCTCACGCGCCTTCTCAGTAGGACCGGCCCTGGGGACGTCAGCCATGGCGGTAGCGATGTCCCCGATGTGGACTTCCTTGGGAAGACAAACATTTTCTCATGAGGGGTGGCGTTAGTGGCAGTGCAGAGCAGTGACTGAATAGAGTGGAGCGCATCGGGGAGCACATCCTGCCAGCGGGAGGTTGGAAGGCCCCTAGACTTTAAGGCGCTAGCAGGGCGGCCTTCCAAACTGTCGCATTTTCTCTTTCCACCTGTCCGTTCCCCCGGGGGTTGTAACTGGTGGTCCTGCTTGTGGCAATACCCCTAGTTAGCAGGTACTGACGGAGTTCGTCGCTCATAAACGATGAGCCCCGGTCGCTATGGATATAGCTGGGGAAACCGAACAGGGTGAAGAGGTCGTTCAGACATTTAATGACCGTGGCACTGGTCATGTCCGGGCAGGGGATGGCGAACGGGAAACGGGAGTACTCATCAATAATATTGAGGAAGTACACATTGCGGTCGGAGGAGGGGAGAGGCCCTTTAAAATCAACGCTCAGGCGCTCGAAGGGGCGAGTGCCTTTTATCAGGCGGGCCCTGTCTGGTCTATAAAAGTGCGGTTTGCACTCAGCGCAGACTTGGCAGTTCCCGGTCATGGTCCTGACCTCCTCAATAGAGTAAGGCAGGTTGCGGGCCTTGATGAAGTGGAAGAACCTGGTGACCCCCGGGTGGCAGAGGTCACTGTGGAGGGCCCGCAGTCTATTGATCTGCGCGCTGGCGCAGGTGCCACGCGATAGCGCATCCGGGGGTTCATTGAGCTTCCCGGGCCGGTACAAGATCTCGTAATTGTAGGTGGAAAGTTCGATTCTCCACCTCAAGATCTTGTCATTTTTGATTTTGCCCCTCTGCTTGTTGTTAAACATGAAAGCAACTGAACGTTGGTCAGTGAGCAGGGTAAATTGTTTTCCGGCCAGGTAGTGCCTCCAATGACGCACAGCCTCCACAATCGCCTGGGCCTCCTTCTCAACAGCGGAGTGTCTGGTCCCCGGGCCTTGGAGGGTTCGTGAAAAGAAGGCCACGGGTCTCCCCGCCTGATTGAGGGTAGCGGCCAGGGCAAAGTCAGACGCGTCGCTTTCCACCTGGAAGGGGATGGATTCGTCCACTGTGTGCATGGTGGCTTTGGCAATGTCTTCCTTGATACGGTGGAAGGCTAAGCGGGCCTCTGCCGTCAAGGGAAAAGAGGTGGACTTGATCAGCGGATGGGCCTTGTCCGCATAGTAGGGGACCCACTGGGCATAATAGGAGAAAAACCCTAGGCACCTCTTCAGGGCCTTGAGGCAGTGGGGCAGTGGGAGTTCCATAAGGGGACGCATCCGGTCGGGGTCGGGGCCGATGACTCCGTGTTCCACAACACAGCCAAGGATGGCGAGGCGGTTTGTGCGGAATATGCACTTCTCCTTGTTATATGTCAGGTTCAGGAGTTGGGCGGTGCGGAGGAATTTTTCGAGGTTTGCGTCATGGTCCTGCAAGTCACGGCCGCAGATGGTCACATTGTCCAGATATGGGAAAGTGGCCTGCAACGCATTTTGATCTACCATCCGGTCCATCTCCCTTTGGAAGACGGAGACCCCGTTGGTGACGCCAAAGGGAACCCTAAGGAAGTGGTAGAGGCGGCCGTTTGCCTCAAAGGCAGTATACTGGCGGTCCTCAGGGCGGATAGGGAGCTGGTGGTACGCTGATTTCAGGTCAATGGTCGAGAAGACGCGGTACTGCGCGATCTGGTTGACCATATCAGCTATGCGGGGGAGTGGGTAGGCATCCAGCAGGGTGTAGCGATTTATTGTCTGGCTGTAGTCGATGACCAGGCGCTGCTTCTCGCCGGTCTTAACGACCACAACCTGGGCTCGCCAGGGGCTGGTGCTGCCCTCAATAATCCCTTCCTTCAGGAGCTGCTCCACTTCGGTTTTAATGAAAACCCTGTCCCCGGCACTGTATCGCCTGCTCTTTGTGGCGATGGGCTTACAGTCGGGGGTGAGGTTAGCAAACAGTGGTGGGGGGGTGACTCTGAGTGTGGAGAGGTTGCACCTGGTGCGCGGCGGGCAATTTGGGAGCTGCTGGCTGCGGACTGTGAGTGGGGGTAGGGGTCCACCGTACGCCATCGTAACACTTTTAAGGTGGCACTGAAAATCTAACCCCAGCAGGACGGCAGCGCAGAGGTCGGGCAGGACCAGAAGTTTAAAATGATCGTACACGGTCCCGTCTACTACGAGTGTCACTACGCAGTGTCCGCCGACTGGGACTTGGAGGCCATAGAAATCCGCTGGTGCGCAGGCAGGACTGGGAGAGAGCAACGCCGCACCATGTCGGGGTGGATGAAGCTCTCCGTGCTCCCAGAGTCAAAAAGGCAGATTGTATCGTGGCCATTTACCTTAATGTCCATTGTGGAACTGGCCAGCTGGTGCGGTCTCGCTTGGTCCAGTGTAATGGATGCCAGCGTAGGGGTCGGTGTGTCGCTGCGGGTATCAGATGAGGCGGTGTTGGGGGCCTGCTGCGTTCCGGCTGTCGTCCAAGATGGCGGCGTCCATGATCCCCATGTGGCTGGAGGCGTCCAAAATGGCTGCTGTACCGGTGGTTCGCACATGGCCGGGGAGGCCCAAGATGGCGGCCCGCATGGCCCACACGCGGCGCTGCTGGGGTTCGGGGTGGCTTTGGCCCTGCAGACGTTAGCGTAGTGTCCCTTCTTCCCGCAGCCCGAGCAGATCGCATTTTTCGCCGGGCAGCGCGTTCTGGGGTGTTTTGCCTGGCCACAGAAGTAGCATTTCTGGCCTTGGGGCACTGCTGTCTGGCCTTGGGACACTGCTGCGGTAGTTGGGCCGTTGCTGGGGTGTGGCTGGGGTGGCACGGCGCTATGAGGCGGTCCTACCGTGTCCCAGGCTGTCATTCCCCGCGGCGTCCACGGTGCAGAGGAGTAGGCATCCATGCCCCGGTAGGCTGCATCCAATGATAGTGCGAGTTCAGAGGCCTTGTTGAGGTCAAGGTCACTCTGCTCCAACAGTCGCTGTCGGGTGTAATTGGATCTGTGGCCCGCTACAAAAGCGTCCCGGATTAGTTCCTCTGTGTACACGGCGGCCTTTACATCCTTACAACCACAGGCCCGGCCAAGCACAGACAGTGCCTGAAGGTATTCCACGGTCGATTCCCCAGGTTGTTGTTTACGACTCCCCAGAAGGTGCCTGGCGTACACTTCGTTCACTGGGTGCGTGTACTGGTCCTTGAGGAGCTTGATAGCGTCCGCGTACGAGGTCGCGTCTTGGATGACCGAGTACACTCGGTGGTTCACTTTGGAGGTCAGGACATCCAGTTTGTCCTCGTCCGATTTGATTGCTGCGGAGGCGGTCAGGAATTTTTCGAAACACTTAAGCCAGTGAGTAAACTTGGTGGATGAGTCCGCCACCCGATGATCTAAGTCCAGGCATGCTGGTGTGAGGATCTTCTCCATTATAAAAATTTTGTTAATAAAATTGATGCGCTATCAATTACTCATAAAAGACAGAGTTAAGAGAGTAACTAAAGGCTTTTATTAACAAAAGAATGAAGGTCTGCCTCGAGTGGTCGACCGGTCCAGAAATACAAAGGGCTGGGGAGCAGTCACCTTTATACTAGGACTTGTGGGAGGAGTCAGCCGAGGCATGTCCAGGCATGTACACAGTGGAATACAAACAGTGGTTTACCACAGGTACATTCCAACAAGAGGGAAGGGTATGGGAACCAAAGCAAGGGCTCCTTGGATGACGAGGGAGATAGAGAAGATGATGAAACAAAAAAAGAGGGTGTATGATGCATGTCAGGTGAATTTTTCAAGGGAGAACCAGACCAAATACAATAAGTTGAGAGGGGATGTGAAGATGAAAATAAGATTGGTAAAGAGAGAATATGGGAGTAGAATGGCGGTTAACATAAAAGGAAACCCAAAAATCTTCTACCGGCATGTAAACAGTAAGCAGGTAGTAAGAGGTGGGGTGTGACCTATTAGTGACAAAGAAGGTGATATATGCTGAGAGGCGCAGGGCAAGGCTGCAATACTCGATGAGTACTTTTTGTCGGTGTTTACTAAGGAGGTGGATGCTGACAAAATATCGGTAGAAGTGGAAAAAGTGGAAACAATGAAAGGGGTGAAAATTGATAGACATGGGCCTAGAAATTCAGTTGTTAGCGCCAGCCGCTAGCGCCTTAGGAGGAGGAGAAGTGGGGCGCTAAGTGGCTAGCGCCCGGGCGCGGCGCGATCTGTGCCTCTCACGAACTTCACTCAAGATTTAGCGGCGGTGCAAAACCGCAGCGCCTGCTCAGCTGTGTGTGCAGATCCTGACATCATTTCATGGTGCAACACCGTTGGTGCGCCCCGAACCGGAACTTCAGTGGCGCCGCCCTTCTGTGCGCCTGGCGCCCCCAGCGACTGGTAGAGGGGAACGGTTCCCAGTCGCTGCGGGGCGCGGGGGTCGCTATTTAAAGGGGACTCCTCCTGCATTATAAGTGGCAGCCATTTTGTGGCAATCCTGTGAGAGACGGATATTTGGAGAGAGACAAAGGGAGAGAGCTTTCTGCTTTGACTCAGCGCTCGCACAGGTACTTCTGGCTTCAGGCCAGAGCTCTGCACTTGGATTTAAATTTCAGTAACTTTCAGTGCCATAGCCTTGAGTCGCCACATATAATGGCTGCAATGGGTGGAGACGTTGGCTTACTGCATTGCATTCAAAGGGCTCAGAGACGCCGTGAGAGAGTGCCAGTCATGGCCAGATGGAGAAGGGCCAACAGGCGGCGGCACAGGAGGCCTTAGCCACCCAGTGTATACCGCCAGCAGTTCTCATATCTGAACATGTCTGAGGAGCAGTGTGTTCGGAGGCTGCGATTCAGAAAGGAGGTGGTCACTGAGATCTGCCACCTGCTTCAGAGAGATCTGCAGCCTCAGCTGAGGAGCAGGACGTCTCTGTCGGTGGTAGTGAAGGTGACGGTGGCTCTCAACTTCTATGCCACCGGCTCCTTCCAATCCGCTACTGGGGACATTTCCAACATCTCCCAGTTCGCGGTACATTGCTGCATCCGCCAGGTGAGCAATGCCCTTTTCAGGAGGAAACGTCAGTACACCTCCTTCCCCATGACCCTGGACAAGCAGCAAGAGCGTGCAATGGGATTTGGAAGAATAGCGGGCTTCCCCATGGTCCAGGGCGCCATT
The DNA here is from genome assembly GCF_052327205.1 of Somniosus microcephalus. Taxonomy (NCBI): domain Eukaryota; kingdom Metazoa; phylum Chordata; class Chondrichthyes; order Squaliformes; family Somniosidae; genus Somniosus; species Somniosus microcephalus. The sequence goes on from NC_140988.1 coordinate 70,904,413, forward strand.
GACTGCACGCATGTGGCTTTGCGGGCACCTCTAGAGAATGCCGAGGATTTCGGCAACCGGAAGGGTTACCATTCGCTCAACGTCCAGTTGGTCTGTGACCACAGGCAGCTCATACTAGCTGTCAATGCCCGCTTTCCAGGCAGCAGCCACGATGCCTTCATCCTGCACCAGACTTCTGTGGCAGACATTTTCGAAGCCCAGGCTCACCCACGAGGATGGCTTCTCGGGGACAAAGGCTATCCTTTGTGCACCTGGCTGATGACCCCGCTCCGTGCGCCCAGCACCCCTGCTGAGGAGCGATACAATGACAGCCATCAAGCTACCAGGAACATCATTGAGCACACAATCGGCGTGCTCAAGCAACGGTTCCGCTGTCTGGACCGTGCCAGAGGAGCCCTACAGTACTCGCCTGAGCGAGTCTCCCATTTCGTTGTGTGCTGCATGCTGCACAACCTGGCTATCCTCAGGACTCAGCCACTGCCAGCAGACATTGGAGGACCACCAGAGGAGGAGGAGGAGCACCAAGACGGGAGGGAGGCAGAAAGTGCAAGGGCCGTCCGTCGGCGGCTTATTGCAACTCGGTTCTAGGCCCCCTCTCAGGGAATGGCTTGTGCCAATGAAAGAACATGAATGGAGCCGCTCCGCAAACCCTCAGCCGGTCAAGGCAACAAATAGTTCAAAGTGCAAACATGGACAATGTGATTAAAAAAATGTTTACTGTGCAAACTCTGTGCCCTTCCCGCATGACAAACTATTTCAGATAAACCCCCCAAAAAACAGTCAGAGACATAACTGGCTCTCGGAACCTTCAGAAAATGAAAAAAACAGTTAAACAAAAATGACCATGATCGGCCTTCATAATAAATAAACACAACAGTCTCGGCCTTCATATATAAAAAAAAAACATTTGGCCACACCTACTTTTTCCCCTGTGAGGGTGATCTGCCTCGCTGCCGCGATTGTCCCCTTCCCGCCTTGCAGCTCCTCCTCAATGGGACCCCAGTGGTTGCAGCAAGGCTGGGGGAAGGCTGCTGAGGGTCAGATGGTGAGACGGCAGATGCCCTTGGGGGACGGCCTGGACCAGCTCTGGGCCTGGAGGGCCCGGCTGCTGACTGCTCCAACCCTGCTTGGGCGGCAGCAGTCTGTCCTACGGGTGGTGGCAGCTGCAGTGGAGGAGTGACAGTGTTGGCTGCAGGAAGGCTGCCAACCTGACAGAGCACAGGCACTCCCTGGTTGGCTGGTACACTGGCACTTCCACGGGCCAGCACTGCAGCATGCGCAGCAATCTGCTGAAGCACAGACTGCTGGGCTGCTGCGGCGCGGCGAGGGCCCCGGCGATGCCTGGCCGATCCAGTGAGGGTCGCAGCAGTAAGTACCCGTGTGGCCCTGATCTGTGTCTGCATCAGACCAGCCAGTGAATGCACGGCACAACAGCACTTGGCTGGAAGCCGCCTGTGATGCAGCGAGGTCCTGCTGACTCCTAGCCTGTGCTTTACTGAATTCTTGCAGACTCCTGGCCTGTGCTGCCCCGAATTCCTGTACACTCCTTGCCAGTGACTCCATGGAGTCAGGCATCCTTGCCACTGCAGCCATGAGCTCAGTGTGTCTGCGCTCAGCCTGGGCGCCCATTTCACGAAGGAGCCGCACCTCCTCTGCGTTCACCGTAGCAGGACTGGAGTCCGCACTCACCCTCTGGGGAGAAGGCCGCGGAGCTTCCCCATCCCTCTCGCGTTGCTGCAGCCCGCGGAGCTTCCCCATCCCTCCCGCGTTGCTGCAGCCCGCTGGGCCCCGGAGCTTCACTCTCCTCAGACACCTACCCCCGCTCCCCTCCAGGGAAGACGTGTCCCCATCATGACCATGGGCTGCCTCGGCTGAGGTGACTCTGATGGGCCGGCTTCCTCTTCCTCCTCCTCGCCTTCCGATTCTCCGATTCACTCACAGTGGCAGCTTGAGGGCCCGGCTCCTCACCTGGCGAATCAGCATCTGAAAGCAGGGAAGCACAAGAGCTGCTTTAGAGTGAGGACAGGGCGGTCGCAAGGGAGGCATGAGTGATGCTTTGCACTGCATTGGTTCGATAGTGGCAGCACGGTGGCATAGTGGATAGCACTGTTTTGCCTCACAGCGCCAGGGACCCGGGTTCGAATCCGGCCTCGGGTGACTGTATGTGTGGAGTTTGCACATTCTCCCCGTGTTTGTGTGGGTTTCCTCCAGGTGCTCCGGTTTTCTCCCACAGTCCAAAGATGTGCGGGTTAGGTTGATTGGCTATGATAAATTGACCCTTAATATTAGGGGGATTAAATACGTGGGGTTATGGGGATAGGGTGGGATATGTAGGGGTTACGGGGATCGGGTGGGATATGTGTCGGTGCAGGCTCGATGGGCCGAAATGGCCTCTATCTGCACTGTGGGGTTTCTGTGATTCTGTGAGGATGCTGGTGTGAGGCACAAGTGGAAAGAGAGAGGTCCAAAAGGTGATGACCTTACCATCGCTGTCCAGAACAGGGTCGGCATCTCCACTGCAACGGGGCCAATCAGCCGTCCTGCCATAATGCGCTCGACACGCTGCTCCAGGTCGCTGAGCTCTTTGAGGTCAGGACGGCCGCCCCCGGTCCGTAGCTGCTGCTGCCTGCGGTTGTGGGCCAGCTTGCCCTGCAAAAGAAAGGACGGCCTCTAAGTACAGTATCAAGCCCTGATCTTGCCTGCACTGTCTCCCATGGTGGAATAGCCCTGACAGTGTCAAGCCCTGATTTTGCCTGCACTGCCTCCCATGGTGGAATAGCCCTGACAGTGTCAAGCCCTGATCTTGCCTGCACTGCCTCCCATGGTGGAATAGCCCTGACAGTGTCAAGCCCTGATCTTGCCTGCACTGCCTCCCATGGTGGAATAGCCCTGACAGTGTCAAGCCCTCATCTTGCCTGCACGGCCTCCCATGGTGGAATAGCCCTGACAGTGTGTAAAGTGATGAATGTGCAAGTGGTTTTCATGAGAGTCCCATAGCTCCTGGATGAGGGCTGGGCATTGGGGCTTTCAGGTCCCTTTGGCCAGAAACTGAGGTGCACATGCAGGGATGAAGAGGATAGTGGAAAGAGTACTCACCCTAACAACCCGAGTGAGGTCGTTGAACTTTTTCCTGCATTGAAGTGGAGTCCTGGCAACCATGCTATTGGTGATGACCCTGTTTGCCACCTCCCTCCAGGCTTTTCGGTACTCGCTTGGAAGTGGCCTCCTCCCACTGTCTGGGAAGAGGACAGGTTGCCTGCGCGCCACAGCGCCAACCAGAAGCCTCAGGGCAGCCTCGCTGAAGCGCTCTGCTCGCTCACGAGCCTTCTCCATTGTCCTGGGGGGTGTAGAACTGATGAACCACCAATGGTCAGGCCTTGCTTCAGGGCTGCAGTGTGCAGGGCGTGGCAGCCAAACAAGTCGACCCTCCCCCTTTAAGAGCTGACCGGCGCCAGCATGTCTGCCTTCAATCAGCAACTCGCCGCACCTGCACTGCGCCCGCCCTCGGGGTAAGCGCCTCGGCTCGCCGGCTTAGCACCTTATTATAGTCGTGCATCGCCTGCTTTAGCGCAGCAGCAACCTCTTGGGGCGATGCAACTCAATTTCGGTGAAGGTGGTGCTAAGTTGCGCCGGGCGCTAAATTTAGCGAACGCCCAGCTGTAGCGCCCCAAATGTGGCTATACTGAATTTCTAGGCCATGATGTCTTGCTGCAGTTGTACAGGGCCTTGGTGAGACCACACCTTGAGTAATGTGTGCAGTTTTGGTCGCCTTATCTGAGGAAGGATGTTCTTTCCATGGAAGGAGTGCAGCGAAGATTCACCAGACTGATACCTGGGATGGCAGGAATGACGTATGAGGAGAGATTGGGTCGATTAGGTTTATATTCGCTAGAGTTAAGAATGAGAGGGGATCTCACTGAAACTTATAAAATTCTAACAGGACTAGCCAGACTAGATGCAGGAAGGCTGTTCCCGATGGCGGGGGAGTCTAGAACCAGGGGCCACTGTCCAAGGATAAGGGGTAAGCCATTTAGGACTGAGATGAGGAGGAATTTCTTCACCCAGAGAGTGGTGAACCTGTGGAATTCTCTACCACACAAGCCAGTTGAGGCCAATTCATTAAATATATTCAAGAAGGAGTTAAATATATTCCTTAAAGCTAAAGGGACCAAGGGATATGGGGAGAAAGCAGGGACAGGGTATTGAATTTGAATGATCAGCCATGATCTCATTAAATGGCGGAACAGGCTCGAGGGGCCGAATAGCCTACTCCTGCTCCTATCTTCTATGTTTCTATGACTAGAAAGGCTGGATATGCTTAGAATGGACAAGTCCCCTGGTCCAGATGGCTTACATCCCAAGTTGCTGAGGGAATTGGGGGAGGAGATAGCAGAAGGGCTTGCCATAATTTTCCAAGCTTCCCTAGATGCGGGGGAGATGCCTGAGGATTGGAAAGTGGCAAATGTGACACCATTGTTCAAGAAAGGGTGCAAGGAGCAACTAGTAGCTACAGGCTGGTTAATTTAACATCAGTGGTGGGCAAAGTTTTAGAAACAATTTATTAACGGGAGAGCCAATACGGGTTTGTAAAAGTAGATCGTGTTTGACTAATTGAATTTTTTGAAGTAACGGATTGATGAGGGGAATGCAATGGATGTTGTCTACATGGATTTTTGGAAGGCTTTTGAGAAAGTACCACAGAAGGCTGGTTAACAAAACTAAAGCTCATGGAATAGGTGGGTCAGTGGCCGCTTGGATAAGGAATTGGCTTAAGGACAGAAAACAGCAAGATGTGGTAAATGGCTGTTTTTCAGACTGGAGGATGATGGACAGTGGTGTTCCCCAAGGGTCAGTGCTGGGGCCACTGCTTTTTTTGACATATATAAATGACCTGGTTATTGGAATACAGTGTAGAATTTCTAAATTTGCCGATGACAGAAAACTTGGGGGTGTGGCAAACAGTGATGATGATATCAATCGACTGCAACAGGACATAGAAAGGCTAGCAGAATGGGCAGACAGGTGGCAGATGGAATTTAATACAGAGAAGTGTGAGTAATGCATTTTGGCAGAAGGCACAGGGAGAGACAATATATACTTAATGGATCAGTTTTAAAGAGTGTGCAGGGAGAGAGGGACCTGGGAGTTAATGTGCATAGGTCCCTGAAGGTGACAGGGCTTATTGAGAGGGTGGTTAACAAAGCATATGGGATCTTGGGCTTCATAAATAGAGGTATTGAGTACAAAAGTAGAGAAGTTATGCTGAACCTTTATAAAGCGCTGGTTAGGCCACAACTGGAGTATTGCGTCCAGTTCTGGTCACCACACTTTAGGAAGGATGTGAAGGCCCTTGAGAAGGTGCAGAGGAGATTTACCAGAATGGTTCTGGGGATTGGGGGCTCTTAGTTACAAGGACAGGTTGGAGAAGCTGGATTTGTTTTCATTAGAGTAAAGGAGGTTGAGGGGTGATTTGATTGAGGTGTACAAGATTATGATGGGTTTGGATAGGCTAGATGGGGAAAGGCTGTTCCCACTAGTTGATGGCACAAGGACTAGGGGACACAGATTTAAGGTTTTTGGCAAGAGATACAGGGGGGATGTGAGGAAAAACTTATTGACACAGCGAGTGGAGATGACCTGGAATTCGCTGCCAACGGAAGTGGTGGAAGCGGAGACACTCGAGGCACTTGAGGAAAATAAACTTGCAGGGCTACGTGGATAGAGCGGAGTAATGGGACTGACTGGATTGCTCTACAGAGAGCCAGCATGGACTCAATGGGCCGAATGGCCTCCTTCTTTGCCGTTATGACTCTATGACTATGACTCTATGTGCTGGGAATATTTGCATGAAGATGCCTCCGTTACACTAGGTTAGAGGAATGGGTAACCCCACAGATTAATTTTTGTTTTATTTTTTACCTTGTAAGTGCATACATACTGCAAAGATCTAAGTGTCAAATTTAGTGAAGTGAGGCTTCTGGCGCAAAGCATCGCTCATTAGATCAATGATGACTGGAAAATGGTAAGGGGTATGAATCAGGATCATTGATCTCTCTGCATGATATTCTGTGCACTGCTGTGGCTTGGTGGTAGTACTCCTGCCTTTGTGTTAGTGATAGCACAGTGGCAGCACTCCCACCTCTGAGTCAGAAGGTTGTGGGTTCATGTTTCACTCCAGAGATTTGGGCATATTATCTAGGCTGACACTCCAGTGCTGCAATGTTGGAGGAAAGGGTGTCACCTTTCGGATTAGACGTTAAACTGAGGTCCTGTCTACCCTCTCGGGTGGATGTAAAGCTTCCCATGGCTTCTCAAGAAGAGCAGGAAAGTTCTCCCTCATGTCCTAGTCAACATTTATCCCTCAACCAACATCTAAAATAGATTAGTTGGTCATTTATTTAATCGCTGTTCGTGGGAGTGTGCTGTGTGCAAATTGGCTGCAGTGTTTCCTATATCACTAAAGTGAATACAACACTTCAAAAGTAATTAGTTGTAAAACTGTTTGGGACATCCTGAGGTTGTGAAAGGAGCTATATAAATGGAAATCTTTCTCTGCTCCTACTGGGGAGGCTTTGCCAGGTGCCTTACCTTACAAATTTTACCCTCTAGATTTCTTTTCCCTTTAAAATATATGTGTGCCTGCACGCCATGTAAATTTAGACATGAGGCAGGTCTGATTTACACCAGAACTGGTCTAGTTAGTATAAATTGGCTGGCTTTCAGATAGAATGTGACAGTTGAAATCAGTATTCTGTAATCACCCTTAGGAAAGCCACATAAATAGGCTAATTGAGAGCCAGACGTAGACTAAATGATGGAAATTGTTTAAGGGGAAGGAAGTATTTTTAATTCAAAATATTCCTCCATTCTATATTGTAAAATGGTATATTGGAAAGAAAAGGTGATAAAACCTGTTAGACTCACCACTGTTACAATAATCACTGGCTAGGGCACCTTGTGCACTACTCTTCCCAGCTGCCAGTACTACTGACACCTGGGAATGCAAAAAGTAACAGCAAAACATGGTTGCCAATTTCAGGAAAACCTGTGGGAAATTCCTAGTCATACTATAAAGCAATCCCTGGTTAATCTTAACATATTGGCCTGGATTTTGCAATCAGTGGGGAAGGGACAGCTTGCCATTGACTTAAAAAAAAAAGCTGCCTACAAAGATTTAGCAGGCTGAGTGTTGATTTCCTTTTTTCTGATGTGCCTTTCAATCTGGGGGCATCTAGAGGGGATCTGTGGCATCCAGCAACAATGATATCATCAAGCAGGCTGATCAGCCAATCAGATAGAAGAATTCTCACAGACAACAAACCAGGAAGTAAAAAGCACGGATTATAATTCACTTTTTAATCATTTTACAGAAAGCGAAATAAAGGTTGGGACATACACATGGGATTAAGGTAGAATCTGAAATATCATAAAAAACTTTTTTTTTAAATTAATTTTTATTGTTTTAAATATCACCCAATTTAATTGTTATTAAATTATTCCCTCACAATAACACTTAATTTAATTTAAGTGTTATTGTGAGGGAATGACACTCTACACGTATGAAATTAGTTTTTCAGGGCCAGAGAGGTTGTTCAGTAATTATGACATAATATGCCATTAAAAACTCAGTTACACTTCATTTAACAAGGCTTAACATTTTCAGTGGTTTTTACAGAACAGAGTGTGTAAAAATAGTGTGTAAAAAATTGAAGTTCACGTCAAATCACTGATTCTGTGTTGATTGCATCTGCGAAGACTACAACAGCTAACCCTGTGGAGGAGCAGGGCATCACTGACAGCAGCTTCCGGATTTCCACGTTTAGCTGCACATGTGCAGATGCCAGAAGTTGCTGTCAGTTTTACACAGTAATGACGGTGATTGCCGACAGTTTTGTCATTACAACCACAAATTCTGGGTCATTATTAAGTTGAATGAATTTTCCCCCCAGTGTACCCCAATGTCTTCCTCCCTTAACAACTTGTCAAGCCTCTTCTCAAAGGACTAGTATACCCATACATATAGGAACCCGTACTTCCTGGCATCTAACTGACTCTTTGCCTATATATTCAATGCCAGCAAGTATTTATTTACTCTTATTATCCATTTTGAATATCCTATCCAAATCTATTTCCAATCATTTAATAATTTTAAAAATCCTCAATCTTACTTGAGCCTATATTTCTCCAAATTAAATAACCCTAACCTGCTAGCTAATCGCCGTAACAGGTATCTAGATTTAGGTACTATCCTTGTTGCTTTGCTTCGTACCTTCACAATATCCATTATTAGATGTGGGAGCCAAAGCTGGATATGGTACACCCAAGTGCAGAGGAACCAAAGCTTATAAACCTGTTAGTTAGGTTACAGCAATACTTCAAGATCCATATTTGCTTTGCCATCAGTGATTGGTTGATGACTATTGTGAGTCCTTCCCTGCTCATTGCATTCATTAGACATCTATGTGTGGAATAAACATGTCTTGGCCCATGTGCATAGCACAGTATTTCTCTACATTAAATTGTAGCTTCGATATTAACCCTCCTCCCCTCCCCCGCCGCCCCCCCCCCCCCCCAAACGGCGAGCTTAAAAGACCAATGGAGGGAACACATCCTCATCACATCGCAATGGTGGCGGATATTGGGGCGTCCAAGTGTCCCGCCATGGAGAGGTGGGACACTTAACACATTTAAATCGGGCTCCCACAGTCCAATTAGGTTTGGCCTTGCCAGGTTCTTCACCCGTTTTCAGCCTTACCCTGCAGTCTTCCCATAAACATCGGAGTCTTTACAGTGAAATCTGTATAAACAAACACTCCCAAAATACGGACACCTGCAAAAAACACATTTATTAAGAAACCCAAATAACTTGCGTGATAAAATATACAAGAGGCACTTTGAAATCATGGATACTCACAAATGACAAACTGCGGACAGCCTTTCAATCCACCAAGCCCCTTTACAACTTAAAAAATACAACAGCCTGTTACAAAGCTGCTGTATTTGGAACTTTCACTGAGTCAGGATCACTGGTGTTTTTCTTTCAGCTTCCTTTCTGCCCCCCTTGTGAGGTCAGTGTATGCAGATCAGCATGAGGCGGCAGCTGGTTTTGTGAAAGAAATGGATTTTATGGAGTTCGCAACTCAGCATCCGTCGTGGCACAGAAATTGTTCTATATCTGGGATTGAATGCTTGCACAGCTCTATCCCAGCGATAGAGTAGTTTCTCTGCTGCTATGGCTGCTGGGTAAAGAGCTCCCCATTCTGCTGAAATTTTTTACAGTGCATACAATGACCATTTTGAAAATAAGGACACCTGCAAAAAAGGACAACTGATGCCAGTCCCTAAGGTGTCCGTAATTTACAGGTTTCACTGTATTTGCAATTGATGAGCCCAACCTCTTAGCTCATTTATATCAACCTGCATACGACAAATCTTGTAGCAATTCCCATATACATTTTCATATCTGCCGATTTGTAATAGCACGATTGATCGCTCCTCAAAACCATGAATAAAACCTGTATAAAGAGCTCGAGTGAACAGGCTGGGGTTGTTTTCCTCGGAGCGGAGAAGGCTGAGGGGGGACCTGATTGAGGTGTACAAAATTATGAGGGGCATAGAAAGGAACTTTTTCCCTTAGTAGAGGGGTCAATAACAAGTGGGCATAGATTCAAGGTAAGGGGCAGGAGGTTTAGAGGGGATTTGAGGAAGAACTTTTTCACCCAGAGGGTGGTTGGAATCTGGAACTCACTGCCTGAAAGGGTGGTAGAGGCAGGAACCCTCACAACATTCAAGAAGCATTTGGATGAGCACTTGAAATGCCATAGCTTACAAGGCTACGGACCAAATGCTGGAAAATGGGATTAGATTAGACAGGGCCTGATGGCCGGCGCGGACACGATGGGCCGAAGGGCCTCGTTCTGTGCAGTATAACTCTATGACTATAACTCCATTTGTCACTAGTCCCTAATATGAATCCTTCCCATTAATAACCACTTTGTTCAAGCAGTTTCAACCATCTGCAAATCTATTTTAACAATAATACAATGACAGCTGACTGGAGCACTTAAAATCAGCCCCATTCTGTTTAAAAACTTGAGTGTTGGGAGGTAATTTGAAGGGCCCATTCAAAATATTGCGTGTGCGTAGTTTTTCCTATTTAAAAGCCGGCTCACCGGCCAAGCGGGAGCTGCAGAGCGCTCCGCAGCCGCGCAGCTTAAAAGGAATGTTGGTTAGGAGTATGAACTTTGGCTGATTTTCTCCCACCTACTTAGTGTCCCCACTGATGTATAATTTAAACATTTAAGTTGTTAAAGACCATTCTTAAGTGGCAATCAGATTCAAGTTGCAGCTTTCCCTTAATATAGATTTTTAAAGAAGGCAAGTTTTGAATTCTGATCTTTTAAGTTATTGCTGTCATCTAATAGAGGAAAACAATTTGGGGGCACATTTCATGAATCCATTATTTTGGGAAACAAAGCACTTAATTCATTCAAACTTGACATAAAGATAGGGAGTTTGCTTCATATCACAGTATAAATAGCTCTTGGGATTTGAGGAAATTGAGCATCTCCAAATGGCTGCTTCAAGATGCTATTTTGGAGAACTCACAAAGATCACTTGCTCACCCTTTTAGTTACAGTTAGTGCCTAACCTGGAGGAATCAGAGAAAAAGGGACAAAATAATTTGAGGAAGAGGCGTTCAGAAACACACCAAAACTTATAAAATAAAAACAGGAAATGCTGGAAATACCAGGTCAGGCGGCATTTGTGGGGAGAGAAACAAAGTTGATGGCTGGAATATTCTTCACCTGGGTGGGTCCGGTGCGGGCAGCCGCCATGGCGGGTCATGAGCCCGTTGCTGGCTCCATCCCGCTCCACAGAACGACTTTTTGTTAATGGAGCCTATTAAGCCCACCCTGTGCATTACCCGGCCCAATTATAAGGTGTGGTCTGGTGACGTCATCGGTGACGCGTTTTCAGCTGAGATATTTAAAGGAGCCATGGCCACATTTGAAGGTTCATCTCGGAGTGTGCAGTCAGTGCACTTCACTATTCCACTGCTACACACACCACCAGAGATGACTGCACAGGCAGAGGGCTGCACCCAGGTTCTCGGATGACTCCCTCCATATGCTTGTGGAGGGAGTCAGAGCACACAGGGAGGTCCTTTTCCCTGCTGATGGGAGGAAGAGACCTCCCCAGCAGTGCAAAAGAGCCTGGCTCCAAGTAGTAGAGGAAGTGAATAGCAGGGATGTCTTCAGGAGGGTCTGGGTGTGGTGCCGTAAACGCTTCATTTTGTTAGATCAGGAAAGGTGAGTCCAAAGCCACACTCGCCTTCACCCTGCTGTGCCTCTCATCACATCCCCATCACTCTGCCTTCCCAACCCTACTCCTGCACATCCTTACTCCAACACACCTTGCGCCTCCAGCCACCCCTCTCTATCTACATTATCACATCTCCATCTTACTAGCCACCCCTCACACTCCCCCTCATCCTAGTGCAATCATACCAACTAACCACATAAGGAGGCCACTTGGAAGTGCCATCCCACTCCATCATAGTCACCTTCTACCAACCCATCCATTCCTTACACTCATTCCATCATTCTCACTCAACCTCTTTCCCTCCTTGCAGGAAAAGAGAGCCCACAATAAGAGGGAACAGGAGAGAACTGGTGGTGGAACATCATCAATGGCCACCCTGACCACAGCAGAGGAGGCTATCTTAGAGCTGGCGGGAGTCGCCAAGCACCTGAAGGTGGGAGATGGACAGAGGGGGACATCTCAGCAACCTGGTGACAAAATTACATATCATACAGCTACATGGCATACATCAGTCACTCAAATGGGAGATGATGTCCGCAGCCATTGAATGATCATTATGTGCAGAATGGTTTCTGTACCCAATCTACATATGACATACCTAACTCATCTCTTTACTCGCCCACAGGTCCATCAAGAGCCCCAACCACTGTCCAGGAGCAAGAGGAAGACCACTCCTCAGAAGAGCCTCCAGCCTCTGAGGGTGCACTGTCACCAGACTGAAGCGCACCCAGCACCAGCGCAGAAATGCACACCTTAGGGTCCTCGTGAGATAGAGTAGTGTTGTCACCTGGTGTGTCACAAATCACAACCAAGCAACAGTAGATGGTGGAGATAGGGACAGCAATGGAGACTCCTCGTGGGAGGGCGCAAGACTCTCCCAGCTCTGCTCAGCTGCATGCAGACGCTGAGCCTCGAGGGCCATCCAGAAAGAGGGCGATCCCAGAGCTACAGGAACAAGTACAGGAGGCTCTGACAGGTTTTACGAGCATGATGACTGCCGGTGTTCAGAGAATGGAGGAGTCCATCTCCCAACATGAGCACCACTGTGTCGTAGGCATTGGCGACTGTAGTCTCTTTCATGGGTAGGATGGCCACCTACGTGGAGCAGCTAATGCGTCACTCAGTAGAGCACATGCTATCTATGGAGGATAGATGGCTGTCTATAGAGGATAGTTGGCTATGGAGGATAGATGACAGAGGCTCATGGATGTCCTCTCTAGGAGGGATGACAGTGTAGATGGGGTTCATGCCCCCACTGATGTGCAGCAACGTGCTCTCCAGCTCCTTACTAGCAGGGAAATGTGGGTGAGAGGGATGATGATGAGTGGGGACATGGAAGTGAGGGTGCCTCTCAAAGCGCTCACATTTCTACCCCGTTACCCACCTCTGCTAAAGCCACAGGGGTAGCAGCATGCATAAGAGAAAGATGCCACACAAGTAGATTCACAAGGGTAGCCACTTGGGTGTTTTATTCAATGTTGATGTGAAGTTTGTTTATTTAATGTGAACCATAAATGTCTTTCTTTTCAAAACTTTCTGGTCTTGGACAAATTTGTGTGCACCATTGGAAGTGGCTTCGTTAGTTGGAGTGAAGGTTCAGACATAACTTTACCTCCAGCAATGGTGGTGACTGAAAGGAATGGATTGGTCATTGTAGCTTCAGCTCCTCCTCCTCATGCAGCACTAATCCTCGCTGCTACGCTGTGTTCTGCAGGGCGCAGCAGATCACGATGATTCTAGAGACCCTGGCTGGTGCGTACTGAAGGGCTCCTCCAGACCTGTCAAGACATCTGAATCGCATTTTCACCATGCCTATTGTCTGCTCTATGTCACATCTGATGGAGATGTGGCTTTCATTATATCTCTCCTCGGCTTCAGTAATTGGCTTCCTCAAGGGTGTCATGAGCCATGTCTTCAGTGGATAGCCCTTGTCTCCAAGCAGCCAGCTGCAAAGGATGTTTGAAGAAGCGAAGAGCTGAGGGAAGGTGGACTGACGCAGGATGAAAGCGTCATGACAGCTCCCAGCGAATTTGGCGCGCACATGCATGATGATCTTCCTAAGGTTGCAGACCAGCTGCACGTTGTGGGAGTGGAAGCCTTTGTGGTTGGCAAAGACTCCTGGGTGATGATGGGGTTCCCTGATGGCCACATGTGTGAAGCCGATGACGCCCTGACCTCGTGGGAAGCCAGCCAGAGTGGCAAAGCCGAGCGCCCGCTCAGTATCACTGGCTTCATCAGTGGCAAAGTTGATATAATTGGCTGACCTGTCAAAGAGTCATTGAGTCAGTGTCATAACGGCACAGAAGGAGGCCATTCGGCCCATCGAGTCCGTGCCGGCTCTCTGTAGAGCGTCGGTGACCTCTGATACATCTGGACGGCCGACTGCAAGATGTCGCAAATATCTGCTGAAGATCCCTAGAAGGAGCCTGAGGCGAAGAAGTTGAGGGCTGGAGAAATGGTCTCAACTCCTCCCTCAGGTTGACAGCCGTGTTTCCCGAGCTGCGTGAATCCCATGGCCATGCAGGCAAGTTTAAAGTGTATGGGGAAAATGGCGCGTGGGGGCGGAATGATGGCAGGTTCCTGACCCGCTCCCACTTTTTTCAAATTTCCACCCGACCCGCCTCCATTCTCGCCCGCACAGACCCCAGAAAATTCTGGCCAATGTTTCAGATCGATGGCCTTTCGTCAGAACTAGAAAAAGTTAGAGATGTAAAGATTTTAACAAGTACAGATGCAGGGAAAGGGGGAGGGGAGGAAAGAACAAAAGGGAAGGTCTGTGATCGGATAGAAGGCAGGAGAGATTAAATGACAAAATGGATGATGGTGCAGGGCAAAAGAGGATGGTAATCGGACAGGTAAAGAAACAAAAGATGGGTGTAGAGGAGGTGTAAATGGGAATAGCAGAATCATTACCAAACGCTTCTGTCTGAAAAAGTGTGGGTAGTGGTTATGATCTGAAATTGTTGAACTCAATGTTGAGTCCGGACGGCTGTAAAGTGCCTAATTGAAAGATGAGGTGTTCCTGCAGCTTACGTTTAGCTTCATTGGAAAAGTAGGAGGCCGAGGACAGAGTGGGAGTGGGGTGGAGAATTAAAATGACAGGCAACCAGAAGCTCGGGGTCACGCTTGCGGACTGAACTACTGTTCTGCAAAGCAGTCACCCAGTATGCATTTGGTCTCCCCAATGTAGAGGAGATCTCACCTTGAGCAGTGAATGCAGTATACTAAATTGAAAGAAGTACAAGTAAATTGCTGTTTCACTTGGAAGAAGTATTTGGGGCCTTGGACAGTGGGAAGGGAGAAGATAAAAGATCAGGTATTGCATCTGCCCTTAATATAAAGCTTAATATAAGCTATTTTGTAAGTAAATTTATCTTTGTCATTCTCTTCAGATACGATTTACTGTAGATAAATATTTGATTTGAATTTTTGTGGCATTAAAAATTAATCAATGTTTATATCATTATGGCTAATCTTGTAATTGTGTACCTTATTATGAGCTCATTTATTATAATCCTTAATCTGTTACTTAATCCTGTACTGATGAGTTTGTTGATTATGCCAAATGATTAAAAACATTCTCTGTTTTTACAGGTTGGGAAGGTCCTCCACCACCTCGTGGATGTGAAGTCTTTGTAGGAAAGATACCACGAGACAAGTATGAGGATGAACTGGTACCTGTGTTCCAACGAGCAGGGAAAATTTATGAGTTTAGACTGATGATGGAATTTAGTGGTGAGAATCGAGGTTATGCTTTTGTTATGTATACTACTAGAGAAGAAGCCCAGAATGCAATCAAAATGCTTAACAATTATGAAATTCGACCTGGAAAATTTATTGGTGTCTGTGTTAGCTTGGACAACTGCAGATTGTTCATTGGCACAATCCCAAAAGAGAAAAAAAAGGAAGAAATCCTGGAAGAGATGAAGAAGGTTACTGAAGGTGTTGTTGATGTCATTGTCTACCCCAGTGCCACTGACAAGACAAAGAATCGTGGATTTGCATTTGTAGAATATGAATCTCACAGAGCTGCTGCAATGGCTAGAAGAAAGCTTATTCCAGGTACTGCATTGATTTTGGAGCAATTTAATATGTCAGCAGGATTTGACTGTTGAATCACCACATTTGCCAATCCGAATTTTATTATAGAAGCAGTTTAGGGGAGAAAAAAAGTATTGACACAAGAAATTCTTCTGACAAAGGTGGCTCAACTTGCTGATGTAATGATACCCACTGCTGTTGAGCTCCTGATCTCAACTGAGCTTTTGATAGAGTTATTGAGTAAGTGTCAGGTACTACCCCATGGGGAAGAACGAAGGGAAAATCCGAGTACAAGTCAATTCTTGTTGATTTTACACAGGCCTTGGAGCCTACTGAAAAGTGACTTAAACAGGACGAGCAGTGTATCTGCCCTTTAATTGTAAATGGGTGAACCTAAAAGGGAATAAATTATTTCTGAAAAGGGTAATTAAAAATTGATAATTTTCTCTTTCGTTTCATAAAGAAAGACTTGCATTTATATAGCGCCTTTCACGACCACCGGATGTCCCAAAGCGCTTTACAGCCAATGAAGTACTTTTTGAAGTGTAGTCACTGTTGCAATGTAGGCAACAGCCAATTTGTGCACAGCAAGCTCCCATAAACCGCAACATGATAATGACCAGATAATCTGTCTTAATGATGCTGATTGAGGGATAAATATTGGCCAGAACACTGGGGATAACTCCCCTGCTCTTCTAAATAGTGCCATGCGATCTTATACATCCACCTGAGAGAGTAGACGGGGCCTCGGTTTAACATCTCATCTGAAAGATGTGGAGAATATAGGGGCCAATGTCCTTGGAACTTCTCCCACTCTGCCACCATAACTTTGGCGAAAGTGTGGTCGGAACTCCGTTTATATGTGAAGTTAGTGGTTGAGCAAGAGGAGTTAAGTTAAGAGGAAACTCATCTCCATGACAAGGAAAATTTTAATTTAAATATAGTACACTTTAGAACCAATAGCTTCTTAGTAAGCTTAAATGAGTAGAATACCTGTGGGGATTTTCCAATCTCCCGTCGTAATTTTGGTGAAAAACCCAAAGAAACAGGGTTTCTGCTGAAGTTACGCCAGGAGGTTGGAAGAAATACCACTGAAATTCCAGGTAAAATAGTTTAGATGGATGTTTTTGTAAGCTGAACAGGTATTTCACTCGTGATCAGTGGATACCAGAAGGAAAAAAGCTGCTGTTTCCATTCTACCACACAGCAATGATTCCTACTTCATTATATACAGCGGCATGATGGAAATTCACCTGAACTAAATTGTTATAAATTTCTTAAAAAGACAGTGTATTTTTTTTCTCCTATGGGACCCTATTTGTATGTGCTGGTTGAATAAGGAGGACCCTATCTAGAATGGATAATATAACATTTTTGGATCTTGAGAACTCCTTAAGCGATTTCTACAATTTGGCACAATGAAATTCCAAGTTCGACAACTATTTTTAAAATTAATGGCCCGGAACCTGCAATCATAGAATCATAGAAAGTTACAGCACGGAAGGAGGCCATTTTGGCCCATCGTGTCCGTGCCGATCAACTATCCAGCCTAATCAGGGAACCTTGGATGTCAATGGATATACGAGAATGGATTAGGAAAAAAAGGGGGGCTTTTGGCAAATACAAAGGACTAAAGACAGAGGAAGCCCTAGAGGAGTATAAAAAGTGCAGGGGGATACTTAAAAAAGAAATTAGGAGAGCGAGGAGGGGCCATGAAATAACACTAGCGAGCAAAATAAAGGAAAATCCTACGGTGTTTTATAAGTATTAAGGGCAAGAGGATAACTAGGGAAAGAGTAGGGCCCATTAGGGACCAACGTGGCAAACTGTGTGTAGAGCCAGAGGATGTAGGTGGGGTTTTAAATGAATTTTTTGCATTTGTGTTCACTATGGAGAAGGACGATGTGGACATAGAAATCGGGCAGGGGGACTGTGATATACTTGAACATATTAGCATCGAGAGGGAGGAGGTACTAGCGGTTTTAGCAGGCTTAAAAGTGGATAAATCCCCAGGCCCGGACGAGATGTATCCCAGGCTACTATGTGAGGCAAAGGAGGAGATTGCAGGGGCTCTGACACAAATTTTCAGAACCTCTCTGGCCACAGGGGATGTGCCAGAGGACTGGAGAACAGCTAACGTAGTACCATTATTCAAGAAGGGTAGTAGGGATAAACCAGGGAATTACAGGCCAGTGAGCCTAACATCAGTGGTAGGGAAATTATTGGAAAAAATTCTGAGGGACAGAATTGGTCTCCACTTGGAGAGGCAGGGATTAATTAGGAATAGCCAGCATGGCTTTGTCAAGGGAAGATCATGTCTGACCAATTTGATTGAATTTTTCGAGGGGGTGACTAGGTGTGTGGATGAGGGTAGTGCAGTGGATGTAGTTTACATGGATTTCAGTAAGGCTTTTGATAAAGTCCCGCATAGGAGACTGGTCAGGAAGGTAAGAGCCCATGGGATTCAGGGTGCCTTGGCACATTGGATCCAAAACTGGCTTAGTGGCAGAAGGCAGAGGGTGATGGTGGAAGGTTGTTTTTGTGACTGGAAGCCTGTGTCCAGTGGGGTACCGCAGGGATCGGTGCTGGGTCCCTTGCTGTTTGTGGTCTACATTAATGATTTGGATGTGAATGTAAAAGGTATGATCAGTAAGTTCGCAGATGACACGAAAATTGGTGGGGTGGTAAATAGCGAGGCGGGAAGCCTCAGGCTACAGGACGATGTAGATGGGTTGGTCAGATGGGCGGAACAGTGGCAAATGGAATTTAACCCTGAAAAGTGTGAGGTGATGCATTTTGGAGGGACTAACAAGGCAAGGGAATACACAAGGTAAGACCCTAAGAAAGACAGAGGATCAGAGGGTCCTTGGTGTGCATGTACATAGATCCCTGAAGGCAGCAGAACAGGTGGATAAGGTGGTTAAAAAGGCATATGGGATACTTGCCTTCATTAGCCGAGGCATAGAATATAAGAGCAGGGAGGTTATGATGGAGCTGTACAAAACGCTGGTAAGGCCACAGCTGGAGTACTGTGTGCAGTTCTGGTCGCCACATTATAGGAAGGATGTGATTGCTTTGGAGAGGGTGCAGAGGAGATTTACCAGGATGTTAGCTGGGCTGGAGCGCTTCAGCTATGAAGAAAGACTGGACAGGCTGGGGTTGTTTTCCTTGGAGCAGAGAAGGCTGAGGGGGGACCTGATCGAGGTATACAAAATTATGAGGGGCATAGATAGGGTGGATAGAAAGGAACTTTTCCCCTTGGTAGAGGGGTCAATAACAAGGGGGCATAGATTCAAGGTAAGGGGCAGGAGGTTTAGAGGGGATTTGAGGAAAAACTTTTTCACCCAGAGGGTGGTTGGAATCTGGAACTCACTGCCTGAAAGGGTGGTAGAGGCAGGAACCCTCACAACATTCAAGAAGCATTTGGATGAGCACTTGAAATGCCATAGCATACAAGGCTACGGACCAAATGCTGGAAAATGGGATTAGGTTAGATAGGGCTTGATGGCCGGCGCTGATGCGATGGGCCGAAGGGCCTCTTTCTGTGCTGTATAACTCTATGGGGGAGAAATTGGGTGAGTAGCGCCACCTGTTCGCGCCTAAAGAGGCAGCCAGTGGCTGTAGCGCCACTGGCTGCGCCTCCCGCGATATTCAGCAGGGGCGCTAATGGTGGCGTTAGCCTGTTGCGCTGCGCCGCCACCGATGACGTCATCGGTGTGCGCAGCGCCCCATTCGCGCCCAGACCACGATATTTGGTAGCGAACGCCGCTGTTCCACTGTTCGCTACCCGCGCCCGGTTCACGGGGCCTTACTGCGCCGGCAGAGGCGCAAGTTAAGGTGGAGGTGCGGGGCGGCCGCCTGCCAGCACCTCCGTCCCCGGCCTCCAGATCCCCCCCACCGCCCCCCCCCCCCCCGCGGCATTGCCGGCTGTTTCCTGAGAGCCCGGCACTTCACTTCTCCACGGTGCCGGGCTCATTTGGCGGCACTCGCGATCGGGGTTTGCGCTGCTGCAGGCCCCTCTCCCTTAACAATGGGAGGAAGGCCTGCAGTACCGCAGCGTGCCGTGTCGCAGCGTGTGGCGCTGCGGCACGTTGCGCTGCAAAATTCACTTTCAGCACGCTAAGAGGGACGCGGAGCGCATCGAGCCGCGCCCCGTCTCCCTCTAGGGGCACTGAGGCTGAATATCTGACGATCGCTACTGCTCCGAACACTGCGCAAAAATCTGCGCCCAGGCGAACTTGGCGCCAGTTTGGCGCCTCACCCCAATTTCTAGGCCTATGACCCTAATCCCACTTCCCAGCTCTTGGTCCATAGCCCTGCAGATTTGAGCATCCCAAATGCACATCCAAGTACTTTTTAAATGTGGTTAAGGTTCCTGCCTCTACCACCCTTTTAGGCAGTGAGTTCCAGACCCCCCACAACCCTCTGGGTGAAGAAATTTCCCCTCTAAACCTTTCCCCAGTTACTTTAAATCTGTGATCCCTGGTTTTTGACCCCTCTGCTAAGGGAAATAGGTCCTTTCTGTCCATTTTATCTATGTCCCTCATAATTTTATACACCTCACTAAGGTCTCCCCTCAGCCTCCTCTGTTCCAAGGAAAACAGACCCAGCCTATCCAGTCTTTCCTCATAACTAAGGTTCTCTACTCCCGGCAACATCCGTGTAAACCTCCTCTGTACCCTGTCTAGTGCAATCACATTTTTCCTGTAATGTGGTGGCCAGAACTGCACGCAGTACTCTAGCTGAGGCCTAACTAGTGTTTTATACAGTTGGAAGCATAACCCCCCTGCTCGTGTATGCCACGGCTAATAAAGGCAAGCATTCCGTATGCCTTAACCACCTTATCTGCTTGGCCTGCTACCTTCAGGGATCTGTGGACATGCACTCCAAGGTCCCTTTGTTCCTCTGTACTACTCAGTGTCCTACCATTCAATGTGTATTCCCTTTCCTTGTTAGCCCTCTCCAAATGCATTACCTCACACTTCTCCGGATTGAATTCCATTTGCCACTGTTCTGCCCACCTGACCAATTTATTGATATCTTCCTGCAGTCTACAGCTTCCTTCTTCAGTATCAACCACACAGCCGATTTTAGTATCATCTGCAAACTTCTTAATCATACTCCCTATATTCAAGTCAAGATCGTTGATGTACACCACAAAAAGCAAGAGACCTAGTACTGAGCCCTGCGGAACCCCACTGGAAACAGCCTTCCAGTCACACAAACATCCATCGACCATTACCCTCTGCTTCCTGTCTCCGAGCCAGTTTTGAATCCAACTTGACACTTTGTCCTGGATCCCATGGGCTTTTAACTTCATGACCAATCTGCCATGTGGAACCTTATCAAAAGCCTTGCTAAAGTCCATATACACTACATCAAACGCACTACCCTCATCTACTCTCCTTGTTACCTCCTCAAAAAATTCAATCAAGTTTGTCAGACACGACCTTCCCTTAACAAACCTGTGCTGACTATCCGTGTCTTTCTAAATGAAGATTTATCCTGTCGTTCAGAATTCTTTCCAATAATTTTCCCACCACCGAGGTTAGGCTGACTGGCCTGTAATTATTCGGTCTATCCTTTTCTCCCTTTTTAAACATGGGTACCACATTAGCAGTCCTCCAGTCCTCCGGCACCATACCTGAAGCCAGAGAGGATTGAAAAATGATGGTCAGAGCCTCTGCTATTTCCTCTTTTGCTTCGCTTAACAGCCTGGGATACATTTCATCCGGGCCTGGGGATTTATCCACTTTTAAAGCTGCTAAACCCCTTAATACTTCCTCTCTCTATGTTTATTTCATCTGATATTTCACACTGCTCCCCCCTGATAGCAGTGTCTGCTTCACCCCTCTCCTTTGCGAAAACAGACGCAAAGTATTCATTATGAACCCTACCAACGTCTCCCGCCTCCACACACAGAGTACCCTCATGATCTCTAATAGGCCGTCGGGATGACGGCAAACTGGCATCGTTCGTCGTCATTCCTCCTTTGAAACTGACCGCAACTTCAAGAATCCTGAAGTTGCGGTCTGTCAGTGGCAGTTCCAAAACTGGCTGCGCTGTGCCCCCCACCCCTGCATCTGTGTAAACAGCCAAATCAGGGAAACTGTCAAACTTTCGCAACAAGTACGCTGTTAAATCCCCCGTTAAAAGTTAGACCCAAAGGGATGAGACGAGGTGTCATTGGGTTGTTATCAGCGTTATTAATGCTGAACAAATGTTAAGGGCCTGATAAACTAGTTTTAATTTTGTGCAGTGAAATTTTGTCCATTTTAATAAAAATTTTAATTTTTAAGAAACTTTTCAAAACTTTTTTTTACATTTTTTAAATAAAGTTAGTGCATCTTTATTTCAGGTTTGCCTTTTCCCCATGTGAGAGCCCCAATCTTTGTTTTGCTCTCTCTAACATTTTTAAAAAGTTAGAATTTAAGAGCTTACTCAATTCCTTATTCACTGTCTGTGAGAATTTTGCATTTTGATTGGCTGCTTAGAGAGCCTGTTGATGTCACAGCAGTTTGCACAAGGTGATCCCCATTAACTTCCACTGATTTGAATTGAAGGTCAGAAAACCCGAAGTTCATGACCAAGAGATGGCGAGATCCTTGTGCGAAGCGTACTCTGGAGCCAGCAGTGAACCTCTCTGCTTCGCTGCTGACCACAAATTCCGGGCCAGTGTTTTTGAGGTGTCAACTTGGCTCAATTGGTAGTACATAATCTAGATTGGCATTTAAATTCAGTACTGAGGCATTGATGAATTGTTGTAAGTGCTGTACTTTGGATGAGATATTAAATGGAGGACCAGTTCAGGTGGATGGATGAGAAAGAGTAGGAAGTTTTTCCAGTGTCTTAACTAACATTCTTCCCTCAACCAAACACCACCATAACAAATTCAGGTCATTCATCTCATTGATGTTTGTGGAATTGCGCTGTATGCACCTGCACAATAATAGTATGCAAAGTGCTTTGGGATGTCCTGAGAGACATGGCAAGGTATTATATCAATTCAATTCTTAAATGTAGGGCACGCAAAAATCATTTTAAGAGTGCAAAGTCAGTTATATTTTGGCAAAGTACTGTAATTAGTATGCTATAATTGCAGGTGCATCCCTGAGTGGCAGCAGTTTTTTGTGTGTGTTTATAATTTATCTCTAATTTTCAGCTAGCAAAGTACACTTAATAAAAATGTGATTTTTTTGAAGGAGTCTGGATTTAGTTTTAAGTTTAAGAACAAGAAATTGGGGCAATATTTTAGGAAGTTTTAGGTAGGGTTCTTAATGAATACTTTGCGTCTGTTTTCACAAAGGAGAGGGGCGAAGCAGACATTGCTATGGGGGGGGGAGGAGTGTGAAACATTAGATGAAATAAACATAGTGAGAGAGGAAGTATTAAGGGATTTAGCAGCTTTAAAATTGGATAAATCCCCAGGCCCGGATGAAATGTATCCCAGGCTGTTAAGCGAAGCAAAAGAGGAAATAGCAGAGGCTCTGACCATCATTTTTCAGTCCTCTCTGGCTTCAGGTGTGGTGCCGGAGGACTGGAGGACTGCTAATGTGGTACCCTTGTTTAAAAAGGGAGAAAAGGATAGACCGAGTAATTACAGGCCAGTCAGCCTAACCTCGTTGGTGGGAAAATTATTGGAAAGAATTCTGAAGGACAGGATAAATCTTCATTTAGAAAGATACGGATTAATCAAGGATAGTCAGCACGGATTTGTTAAGGGAAGGTCATGTCTGACAAACTTGATTGAATTTTTTGAGGAGATAACGAGGGTAGATGAGGGTAGTGCGTTTGATGTAGTGTATATGGACTTTAGTAACGCTTTTGATAAGGTTCCACATGGCAGACTGGTCACGAAGTTAAAAGCCCATGGGATCCAGGGCAAAGTGTTAAGTTGGATTTAAAACTGGCTCAGAGACAGGAAGCAGAGGGTAATGGTTGATGGGTGTTTGTGTGACTGGAAGGCTGTTTCCAGTGGGGTTCCGCAGGGCTCAGTACTAGGTCCCTTGCTTTTTGTGGTATATATTAATGATCTAGACTTGAATATAGGGGGTATGATTAAGAAGTTTGCAGATCATACTAAAATCGGCTGTGTGGTTGATACTGAAGAAGGAAGCTGTAGACTGCAGGAAGATATCAATAAATTGGTCAGGTGGGCAGAACAGTGGCAAATGGAATTCAATCCGGAGAAGTGTGAGGTAATGCATTTGGGGAGGGCTAACAAGGAAAGGGAATACACATTACAGGAAACTCTCGTTTAAACGGCACCTAAATATCCGGAATTCTCTATTAACCGGCACAATTCTCACTCTGAAAACAACATGTTGCCGAGTCCGAGTCTCCCGCGGTGGCCAAGTTAGTCAGTGGGGCTAGTTCTCCAAACTGCCACTACTCGGCCTCTTGGTGCGAAGTCGGAACACCTCAATACCCTTGTAACAGGAGTCTGACTCTCCCGCGCTGCCGGTAGTCTCTTCTGATCCACCATTTTACAGGGGTACTGTGTGTCTCCCACGCTGCTGTTAGTCATTGCATTGCATTACCCTCAACTGGCAGTACTGTACTTAATCAAGCATCTTCCACCCTCCATTTAACACAACATTCTGTAGGTGAGTACCCAATTACTGTATACTGCACATTTCTTAATTTTTTAATTTTTCTTTATTAAAAATAGCCTTGGTAGATAACCCTCTCCGTCATCCGGAATTTTTGATCAACCGGCAACACGTCGGTGCCGGATACCAAAGAGTTTCCTGTAAATGGTAGGACACTGAGTAGTGTAGAGGAACAAAGGGACCTTGGAGTGCATGTCCACAGATCCCTGAAGGTAGCAGGCCAAGTAGGTGGTAAAGAAGGCATACGGAATGCTTGCCTTTATTAGCCATGGCATAGAATACAAGAGCGGGGGGGTTATGCTTCAACTGTATAAAACACTAGTTAGGCCTCAGCTAGAGCACTGCGTGCAGTTCTGGTCACCACATTACAGGAAAGATGTGATTGCACTAGAGAGGGTACAGAGGAGATTTACAAGGGTGTTGCCGGGAGTAGAGAATCTTAGCTACGAGGAAAGACTGGATAGGCTGGGTCTGTTTTCCTTGGAACAGAGGAGGCTGAGGGTAGACCTTATTGAGGTGTATAAAATTATGAGAGGCATAAAGTGGATACAGAGGACCTATTTCCCTTAGCAGAGGGGTCAAAAACCAGGGGGCACAGATTTAAAGTAATTGGTGGAATGTTTAGAGGCGATTTGAGGGGAAATTTCTTCACCCAGAGGGTTGTGGGGGTCTGGAACTCTGCCTGTAAGGATAGTAGAGGCGGGAACCCTAACCACATTTAAAAAGTACTTGGATGTGCACTTGGGATGCTCTAACCTGCAGGGCTACGGACCAAGAGCTGGGAAGTGGGATTAGGCTGGATAGCTCTTTGTTGGCCGGCGTGGACACGATGGGCTGAAATGACCTCCTTCCGTGCTGTAACTTTCTATGATTCTAAGTTTTATATTTCAACACATTATAGTAAGTTTTTTCTATGATTCTAAGTTTTATATTTCAACACATTATAGTAAGTTTTTTAAAAAAGTTTTAGGGGGAAAAATTCAGTTGTTTGCGCCTCCCGTTAGCCCCTTAAGAGTGCGATAATGGGGCGCAAAGTAACTAGCGCCCGGGCGCAGTGATGTTTGCGCCGCTTGCGAAATTAACTAGACATTTTGCGGCGGCGCTAAACACTACCGCCACGATCTCCTGCGCCGGCAGATTGTGACGTCAGTCGAGTGCGCAACGCCCCGTTAGCGCCCCGGACCGGAAATTGAGTGGTGCCCCCTGCCTTACCGCCTGCCGCTAGCAACGACAGGCTGAGGCGAGCGTTATCCTGTCAGAAAGGGACTAGGGGAGCGCTATTTAAAGGTGACCGCTTCCTGCCTTTTTTTGTCGGTGACATTTTTCCATCACGCATTCTGAGAGAGAGAGAGAGAGAGACTTCTGGAGAGATTCAACGCTGTGTGAAGGAGTTTTGGGTACCGAGCAGCACTTTGCAGGTTGATTTTGATTTTCCCTTGTATCGATTTAGAAGAGACTGTGGGGGCTGCACTCTGAGCTCTTTTCCTGGTTCTCTCCATTGTTCTTTCCAGCAGATTTGATGTACAGGTCTCTCCAGGCTGAGATTCAAAGCTGCAATGAGCAGGATGTGGATGGAGAGCAAGATCAACCCTCCCCTTTAAGATAAAAACAGAAAATGCAAGAGAAACTCAGCAGGTCAAGCAGCATCTGTGAAGAGAGAAACAGAGTTAACGTTTCAGGTCGATGACCATTCGTCAGAACTCCCCTTTAAGAATTGGACGGTGCCAGTGTGTCTGTGTTCATTGCTGACTGACATCACATGAGTTTCGCCAGCGCTGTGAGGTAGCTCCTCGCTCCTTGGCCTTTGCGCCTTAAGACAGGTGTGAAGCGCCTGATTTAGCGCTCCAATCACCTCCAGGGGCGATAAAAGCCAAGTTTGCCGTCGGAGGCGATAATTAGCGCCAGGCGCTAAACTTTGTGCACGGCCGCTAATGGCGCCCCAAACAGGGCTATACTGAATTTCTCCCCCATAGACTTTTATTTGAAATTAGTTTACTCCAAACCATCATTATTGTAAGCACTTGTAACAAATGATTTGCGAACTGTGCTTCAATTTGATAAGTTTGTATGGCTGACTGAAACATTCCAGAGTTGAATTATGGCACTTATACGGCTGGCTAACAAAAAAAACAGATTATTTTGAAATACAGTCTGAAGGCCTTTGTACATAGGAAAAGGAGTAGGCTATTGAGCCCCTCGAGCCTGTTCCGCCTTCAAGGAAATCATGGCTGATCCGCGACTTAACTCCATATACCCAACTTTGGTCCATATCCCTTAGCACCTTTGGTTAACAAAAGGCTATCAATCTCCGATTTAAAATTAACAATTGATCTAGCATCAATTGTCATTTGTGGAAGAGAGTTCCAAACTTCTACCACCCTTTGTGTGTAGAAGTGTTTCCCAATTTCACTCCTGAAAGGTCTGACTCTATTTTTTAGACTATGCCCCCTAGTCCTCGAATCCCCAACCAGTGGAAATAGTTTCTCTCTATCTACCCAACCTGTTCCCCTTAACATCATGAAAATTTTGATCATATTACCACCTTGTATTCTAGTCCTCTATAAAGACCAGCATTCCATTAGCCTGTTTGATTATTTTCTGTATCTGTTCATGATATTTTAATGATCTATATACCTGACCCCCAAGTCTCTTTGGACCTCCACTGTTTTTAGCTTTTCACCATTCAGAAAGTACTCTGTTCTTTCTTTATTAGGTCGAAAGTGGATGACCTCACATTTCCCTACATTGAAATCCATTTGCCACGGTTTTGTCCGTTCACTTAATCATCTTTCATCTACACTGCCGACAATACCTCCTATCTTTGTATCATCAGCAAATTTGGATATATGACTTTCTGTGACATCATCTAAGTCATTAATAAACACTGTGAATAGTTGAGGCCCCTACACAGATCTGAGTACCGACCCATTATCCCTACTGCCTGTCTCCTGATGCTTAGCCAATTTCCTAAACGGTCTACCTTAGCAAACAGTCTCTGGTGTGGGACTTTATCAAATGCCTTCTGGAAGTCCGTATAAATAACATCCAGTCCACTACTTCAGTCACTTCCTCACAGAGTCATAACGGCACAGAAAGAGGCCATTCGGCCCATCGAGTCCGTGCCGGCTCTCTGTAGAGCAATCCAGTCAGAACCATTCCCCCGCTCTATTCCTGTAGCCCTGCAAGTTTATTTCCTTCAAGTGCCAATCCAGTCTCCCCTTGAAAACATTGAGGGCTAAAAATTCAGTTTGGGGCGCCAAGCTCGCCTGGGCGCCGGAATTACCGCTGCGCGCGGAGCCACTTGCGCCATCGGGATATTCAGTTTCAGCGCCCCAAATGGAAGCCGGCCGCTAAATGAGGCTTCCCGCGCCCCGCTTGGGGCGCTGAAACTGAATATCGGCGCGCAAAGTGCCGCAGCGCCACCCGCTGCGGCACGGCAGGCTGCGGTACTGCAGGCCTTCCTCCCACTGTTAAGGGGGAGGTGCCTGCAACAGCGCGATCCCCGCTCGCGAGTGCCGGCAAATGAGCCCGGCACCAAGGAGAAGTGCCGGGCTCTCGGGAAACAGCCGGCAATGCTGCGGGGTGGGGGGGGGGGGTGTAGGAGGCCGGGGACGGAGGTGCGGGCAGGCGGCCGCCGAAAAAGCGGCCGGCCGCACCTCCACCTTAACTCGCGCCACTACCGCCACAGGTTGGCCCCTGTGTACCGGTCGCTATTTGCGGCCGGCGCGGAAGAGGCGGGCGCGACCTAATATGGCGTTCGGGGCGCTGCGCACACCGATGACGTCATCGGTGGCGGCGCAGCGCCACAGGCTAACGCCGCCATTAGCGCCCCGCTAAATATCGCGGTGGTTGTGACCAGTGGCGCTAAAGCCTCTGAGTGGCCTCTTTGGGCGCAAACTGTTGGCGCAAGCAACTGAATTTCTAGGCCTGAGTGTCTCAGCTTCCACCACTTCCGTCGGCAGCGAATTCCAGGTCATCACCACTCGCTGCGTAAAAAAGTTTTTCCTCATGTCCCTCTCACGTATCTCTTGCCCAAAACCTTAAATTTTTGTCCCCTAGTCCTTGTACCATCAACTAGTGGGAACAGCCTTTCCCCATCTAGCCTATCCAAACCCGTCATAATCTTGTACACCTCAATCAAATCATCCCTCAACCTCCTTTACTCTAATGAAAACAAATGCAGCTTCTCCAACCTGTCCTTGTAGCCAAGATCCCCCATTCCCGGAACCATTCTTGTAAATCTCCTCTGCATCCTCTCAAGGGCCTATACATCCTTCCTAAAGTGTGGTGACCAGAACTGGATGCAATACTCCAGTTGTGGCCTAACCAGCGCTTTATACAGGTTCAGCATAACTTCTCTACTTTTATACTCGATACCTCTATTTATGAAACCCAAGATCCTATATGCTTTGTTAACCACTCTCTCAATATGTCCCGCCACCTTCAGGGACCTATGCACATTAACTCCCAGGTCCCTCTGTCCCTGCACACTCTTTAAAACTGTGCCATTAAGTGTATATTGCCTCCCCGTTCCTTCTGCCAAAATGCATCACTTCACACTTCCCTGCCCATTCTGCCAGCCTTTCTATGTCCTGTTGAAGTCGATTAGTATCATCATCACTGTTTGCCACACCCACAAGTTTGAAAAAATTCAGTCAGGTTTGTCAGGCATGACCTACCTTTCACAAATCCATGTTGGCTCTCTCTGATCAACTGAACATTTTTGAGGTGTTTAATTACCCTATCCTTAATTATAGATTAGCAATTTCCCGACAGATGTTAGACTAACTGGTCTATAAATCCCTGGTTTCCCCCTCTCGTCATTCTTAAATAGCAGAGTGACATGCGCATCTTCCAATCTAAAGGAACGGTTCCTGAATCGAGAGAACTTTGGAAGATTCTAGTTAAGGGGGGGGAGGGGGTGAAATTGCGTTTGGGGCAATAACTTTTAATAGCTTGGAAAATTAGTGCCAGGCACTATGTTTTTCTAACTTTTAAAACATTCGGTTTTCTTGCTCCAAGAGGGAGGTGAAGTGCTAAATCAAGCGCTCCACTTCCCTCTTGGAGCAAGATTGGCAGCAGGCAGGGCGGTGAGTTCTGCAGCACTGCACACTGGGCTGTGTGTGTGCCCACTCAGAGTGCCGGGCTGATCGATCGCGGGCAGGAACCTGCGGGAAAAAAACGGATCAAAAAAGGTAAAAAGGCCACCTCGCCTTTAAGCATCGCCCCCGAAGCGGCCGGTCGCCCGATGCACATCCCCTGAAGCTGACGTCTTTTTCACCCGGTGATGCTTCAGGGGACGGAAATTAATTTTGAGTCCGGGGTGCTACCGGGGTGATGCGCGGCCAGATGATGTCATGATCTCTGGCTGCAAGCGGGCGTGGCGATAAGGGTTACCGCCACCGCAAACCGGCAGGTAAATTTCGCAGGAAGTGTGAACTTCATCACACCCAGGCGCTAAGACCTTAACGCCCCGTTATCACCACCCAGAGGCGATAACGGGAGACACTAAAGCACCGAATTTCTAGTCCAGGGTATCCTTTAAAACCCTGGGATGGAAACCATCTGGCCCTGGAATTTGTCACTCTTTAATGCCATTATTTTCTTCGTTACTGTTATTTTACTTATGTTAATTTTATTGAGTCCCTGTCCCTGATTCCTCTAGTGTAAATACTGACGCAAATAATTATTCAACATGTTCGCCATTTCCTTATTATCATTGACAATATCACCGCTTTCAGCTTTTAAGGGGCCAACATTGCTCCTGACCACCCTTTTTTCCTAATATAATTGTAAAAGGTCTTTGTGTTGATTTTGACATCCCTTGTAAGTTGCATTTCATACCCGCCTTTTGTAGCTCCTACAATCTGTTTTATGACCACTGTTCCCTCTAAGGTGCACGCCTGCATGGTCGCACACACGTTCCAGAGCTCGTGCGCACTTCAAATTAAATGCCACGCAGAGAGCTAGACAGTTGCTGGAATGGGGGTGGGGCCCAATACACAATGGCCTCAGGAATCCAGACGGACTCGTTTGTGAGTCTTGCAACCTCAGAGCCGATCGCAATTGCAGCTCTTGAAGTGTGTATTCCGATGATCGATGGGTTGCTGTGTAACGCAGGGAGGGGTTTGGTTTTCTCCCTTGACATTTGACCTTTCAGCTGGACTGCGGGAGATTCCCCCGCACTCTGATTATTTGCTTTTCAGCACATCTTGCGGGATACCGGGGCCGCGCATGCGCTGTACCCAGTTGGGCTACGCTTTCGTCAGCTCTGTGCAAAGGTTAGGGGATCTGTTGGTGGCCGGTGGGGGGAGATCGAAAGGGGAGAGAGAGGGAATTGGAGGGGGGAGAGAGAGAGACTGGGGAGAGAGAGAAGAGAGGCTGGGGGCAGAGCGAAAGAGAGGCTGGGGGCAGAGCGAGAGAGGCTGGGGGCAGAGGGAGAGAGAGGCTGGGGGCAGAGGGAGAGAGAGGCTGGGGGCAGAGCGAGAGAGGCTGGGGGCAGAGCGAGAGAGATTGGGGGCAGAGCGAGAGAGAGGCTGTGGGCAGAGCGAGAGAGAGGCTGTGGGCAGAGCGAGAGAGGCTGGGGGCAGAGCGAGACAGAGGCTGGGGGCAGAGCGAGAGAGGCTGGGGGCAGAGCGAGAGAGAGGCTGGGGGCAGAGCGAGAGAGGCTGGGGGCAGAGCGAGAGAGAGGCTGGGGGCAGAGCGAGAGAGGCTGGGGGCAGAGCGAGAGAGAGAGGCTGGGGCAGAGCGAGAGAGGCTGGGGGCAGAGCGAGAGAGGCTGGGGGCAGAGCGAGAAAGAGAGGCTGGGGGCAGAGCGAGAGAGAGAGGCTGGGGCAGAGCGAGAGAGAGGCTGGGGGCAGAGCGAGAGAGGCTGGGGCAGAGGGAGAGAGAGGCTGGGGGCAGAGCGAGAGAGGCTGGGGGCCGAGCGAGAGAGAGGCTGGGGGCAGAGCGAGAGAGGCTGGGGGCAGAGGGAGAGAGAGGCTGGGGGCAGAGGGAGAGAGGCTGGGGGCAGAGCGAGAGAGGCTGGGGGTAGAGCGAGAGAGAGGCTGGGGGCAGAGCGAGAGAGGCTGGGGGCAGAGCGAGAGAAATTGGGGACAGAGGGAGAGAGATTGGGGCAGAGAGAGAGACTGGGGGGAGAGTGTCGCGGGTGCGAGAGCTCTGAAGGGGGAGCGAGAGACGTGGGAGAAAGAGAGACGGAGGGAGAGAGACGGAGAGAGAGAGAGGCTGGGGTCAGAGCGAGAGAGGCTTCGGGCAGAGCGAGAGAGAGGCTGGGGGCAGAGCGAGAGAGGCTGGGGGCAGAGCGAGAGAGGCTGGGGGCAGAGCGAGAGAGAGGCTGGGGGCAGAGCGAGAGAGGCTGGGGGCAGAGGGAGAGAGAGGCTGGGGGCAGAGGGAGAGAGAGGCTGGGGGCAGAGGGAGAGAGAGGCTGGGGGCAGAGCGAGAGAGGCTGGGGGCAGAGCGAGAGAGAGGCTGGGGGCAGAGCGAGAGAGGCTGGGGGCAGAGCGAGAGAGGCTGGGGGCAGAGCGAGAGAGGCTGGGGGCAGAGCGAGAGAGAGGCTGGGGGCAGAGCGAGAGAGAGGCTGGGGCAGAGGGAGAGAGGCTGGGGGCAGAGCGAGAGAGAGGCTGGGGCAGACGGAGAGGCTGGGGGCAGAGCGAGAGAGAGGCTGTGGGCAGAGCGAGAGAGAGGCTGGGGGCAGAGTGAGAGAGGCTGGGGGCAGAGCGAGAGAGGCTGGGGGCAGAGCGAGAGAGAGGCTGGGGGCAGAGCGAGAGAGGCTGGGGGCAGAGCGAGAGAGAGGCTGGGGGCAGAGCGAGAGAGAGGCTGGGGCAGAGGGAGAGAGGCTGGGGGCAGAGCGAGAGAGAGGCTGTGGGCAGAGCGAGAGAGAGGCTGGGGGCAGAGGGAGAGAGAGGCTGGGGGCAGAGCGAGAGGCTGGGGCAGAGCGAGAGGCTGGGGGCAGAGCGAGAGAGGCTGGGGGCAGAGGGAGAGAGGCTGGGGCAGAGCGAGAGAGGCTGGGGGCAGAGCGAGAGAGAGGCTGGGGGCAGAGCGAGAGAGGCTGGGGGCAGAGGGAGAGAGGCTGGGGCAGAGCGAGAGAGGCTGGGGGCAGAGCGAGAGAGAGGCTGGGGGCAGAGCGAGAGTGAGGCTGGGGGCAGAGCGAGAGAGGCTGGGGGCAGAGGGAGAGAGAGGCTGGTGGCCGAGCGAGAGAGAGGCTGGGGGCAGAGCGAGAGAGGCTGGGGGCAGAGCGAGAGAGGCTGGGGGCAGAGCGAGAGAGGCTGGGGGCAGAGCGAGAGAGGCTGGGGGGCAGAGCGAGAGAGAGGCTGGGGGCAGAGCGAGAGAGAGGCTGGGGGCAGAGCGAGAGAGAGGCTGGGGGCAGAGCGAGAGAGGCTGGGGGCAGAGCGAGAGAGAGGCTGGGGGCAGAGCGAGAGAGAGGCTGGGGGCAGAGCGAGAGAGAGGCTGGGGGCAGAGCGAGAGAGAGGCTGGGGGCAGAGCGAGAGAGAGGCTGGGGGCAGAGCGAGAGAGGCTGGGGGCAGAGCGAGAGAGAGGCTGGGGGCAGAGCGAGAGAGAGGCTGGGGGCAGAGCGAGAGAGAGGCTGGGGGCAGAGCGAGAGAGAGGCTGGGGGCAGAGCGAGAGAGAGGCTGGGGGCAGAGCGAGAGAGAGGCTGGGGCAGAGCGAGAGAGAGGCTGGGGGCAGAGCGAGAGAGAGGCTGGGGGCAGAGCGAGAGAGAGGCTGGGGGCAGAGCGAGAGTGAGGCTGGGGGCAGAGCGAGAGTGAGGCTGGGGGCAGAGCGAGAGAGGCTGGGGGCAGAGGGAGAGAGAGGCTGGGGGCAGAGCGAGAGGCTGGGGCAGAGCGAGAGGCTGGGGCAGAGCGAGAGAGAGGCTGGGGGCAGAGGGAGAGAGGCTGGGGCAGAGCGAGAGAGGCTGGGGGCAGAGCGAGAGAGGCTGGGGGCAGAGCGAGAGAGAGGCTGGGGGCAGAGCGAGAGAGGCTGGGGGCAGAGGGAGAGAGGCTGGGGGCAGAGGGAGAGAGGCTGGGGCAGAGCGAGAGAGGCTGGGGGCAGAGCGAGAGAGAGGCTGGGGGCAGAGCGAGAGTGAGGCTGGGGGCAGAGCGAGAGAGGCTGGGGGCAGAGGGAGAGAGAGGCTGGTGGCCGAGCGAGAGAGAGGCTGGGGGCAGAGCGAGAGAGGCTGGGGGCAGAGCGAGAGAGGCTGGGGGCAGAGCGAGAGAGGCTGGGGGCAGAGCGAGAGAGGCTGGGGGGCAGAGCGAGAGAGAGGCTGGGGGCAGAGCGAGAGAGAGGCTGGGGGCAGAGCGAGAGAGAGGCTGGGGGCAGAGCGAGAGAGGCTGGGGGCAGAGCGAGAGAGAGGCTGGGGGCAGAGCGAGAGAGAGGCTGGGGGCAGAGCGAGAGAGGCTGGGGGCAGAGCGAGAGAGAGGCTGGGGGCAGAGCGAGAGAGAGGCTGGGGGCAGAGCGAGAGAGGCTGGGGGCAGAGCGAGAGAGAGGCTGGGGGCAGAGCGAGAGAGAGGCTGGGGGCAGAGCGAGAGAGAGGCTGGGGGCAGAGCGAGAGAGAGGCTGGGGGCAGAGCGAGAGAGAGGCTGGGGGCAGAGCGAGAGAGAGGCTGGGGGCAGAGCGAGAGAGAGGCTGGGGGCAGAGCGAGAGTGAGGCTGGGGGCAGAGCGAGAGTGAGGCTGGGGGGCAGAGCGAGAGTGAGGCTGGGGGCAGAGCGAGAGAGGCTGGGGGCAGAGCGAGAGAGGCTGGGGGCAGAGCCAGAGAGAGGTTGGGGGCAGGGCGAGAGAGATTGGGGAGAGAGAGCGATTGGGGCAGAGAGAGATAGATTGGGGCAGAGGGAGAGAGATTGGGGCAGAGAGAGATAGATTGGGGCAGAGAGAGATAGATTGGGGCAGTGGGAGATAGATTGGGGCAGAGGGAGAGAGATTGGGGCAGAGAGAGAGACTGGGGGGAGAGAGAGTGACGTGGGTGCGAGAGATCTGAAGGGGGAGCGAGAGACGTGGGAGAAAGAGAGAGACCGGGGAGAGAGAGACGGGGGAGAGACACCGGGGGAGGGGGAGAGAGACGGGGAGAAAGAGAGACGGAGGGAGAGAGACGGAGAGAGAGAGAGGCTGGGGGCAGAGCGAGAGAGGCTGGGGTCAGAGCGAGAGAGAGGCTGGGGGCAGAGCGATAGAGAGGCTGGGGGCAGAGCGATAGAGAGGCTGGGGGCAGAGCGATAGAGAGGCTGGGGGCAGAGCGAGAGAGGCTGGGGGCAGAGCGAGAGAGAGGCTGGGGGCAGAGCGAGAGAGGCTGTGGCAGAGCGAGAGAGGCTGTGGGCAGAGCGAGAGAGAGGCTGGGGGCAGAGGGAGAGAGGCTGGGGGCAGAGCGAGAGAGAGGCTGGGGGCAGAGGGAGAGAGGCTGGGGGCAGAGGGAGAGAGGCTGGGGGCAGAGGGAGAGAAGCTGGGGGCAGAGCGAGAGAGAGGCTGGGGGCAGAGCGAGAGAGGCTGGGGGCAGAGGGAGAGAGAAGCTGGGGGCAGAGGGAGAGAGAGGCTGGGGGCAGAGCAAGAGAGGCTGCGGGCAGAGCGAGAGAGGCTGGGGGCAGAGCGAGAGAGGCTGGGGGCAGAGCGAGAGAGAGGCTGGGGGCAGAGCGAGAGAGGCTGGGGGCAGAGCGAGAGAGGTTGGGGGCAGAGGGAGAGAGGCTGGGGCAGAGCGAGAGAGGCTGGGGGCAGAGCGAGAGAGAGGCTGGGGGCAGAGCGAGAGTGAGGCTGGGGGCAGAGCGAGAGAGGCTGGGGGCAGAGGGAGAGAGAGGCTTGGGGCAGAGCCAGAGAGAGGTTGGGGGCAGGGCGAGAGAGATTGGGGGCAGAGGGAGAGAGATTGGGGCAGAGAGAGAGAGATTGGGGAGAGAGAGAGAGATTGGGGAGAGAGAGAGCGATTGGGGCAGAGAGAGATAGATTGGGGCAGAGGGAGAGAGATTGGGGCAGAGAGAGAGACTGGGGGGAGAGAGAGTGACGTGGAGAGAGAGAGTGACGTGGAGAGAGAGTGACGTGGGTGCGAGAGATCTGAAGGGGGAGCGAGAGACGTGGGAGAAAGAGAGACGGGGGAGAGAGACGGGGGAGAGAGAGACGGGGGGAGGGGGCGAGAGACGGGGAGAAAGAGATGGAGGGAGAGAGACGGAGAGAGAGAGAGGCTGGGGGCAGAGCGAGAGAGGCTGGGGTCAGAGCGAGAGAGAGGCTGGGGTCAGAGCGAGAGAGGCTGGGGTCAGAGCGAGAGAGGCTGGGGGCAGAGCGAGAGAGGCTGGGGTCAGAGCGAGAGAGAGGCTGGGGGCAGAGCGAGAGAAGCTGGGGGCAGAGCAAGAGAGAGGCTGGGGGCAGAGCGAGAGAGGTTGGGGGCAGAGGGAGAGAGTGGCTGAGGGCAGAGGGAGAGAGAGGCTGGGGGCAGAGCGAGAGAGGCTGGGGGCAGAGCGAGAGAGAGGCTGGGGGCAGAGCGAGAGAGAGGCTGGGGGCAGAGCGAGAGAGGCTGGGGGCAGAGGGAGAGAGAGGCTGGGGGCAGAGGGAGAGAGGCTGGGGGCAGAGCGAGAGAGGCTTGGGGCAGAGCCAGAGAGAGGTTGGGGGCAGGGCGAGAGAAATTGGGGACAGAGGGAGAGAGATTGGGGCAGAGAGAGAGAGATTGGGGAGAGAGAGCGATTGGGGCAGAGAGAGATAGATCGGGGCAGAGGGAGAGAGATTGGGGCAGAGAGAGAGACTGGGGGGAGAGAGTGACGCGGGTGCGAGAGATCTGAAGGGGGAGCGAGAGACGTGGGAGAAAGAGAGAGACGGGGGAGAGAGAGACGGGGGAGGGGGAGAGAGACGGGGAGAAAGAGATACGGAGAGAGAGAGAGGCTGGGGTCAGAGCGAGAGAGGCTGGGGTCAGAGCGAGAGAGGCTTCGGGCAGAGCGAGAGAGAGGCTTCGGGCAGAGCGAGAGAGAGGCTGCGGGCAGAGCGAGAGAGAGGCTGCGGGCAGAGCGAGAGAGAGGCTGGGGGCAGAGCGAGAGAGAGGCTGGGGGCAGAGCGAAAGAGGCTGGGGGCAGAGCGAGAGAGGCTGGGGGCAGAGCGAGAGAGAGGCTGGGGGCAGAGCTAGAGAGAGGCTGGGGGCAGAGCGAGAGAGAGGCTGTGGGCAGAGCGAGAGAGAGAGGCTGGGGGCAGAGTGAGAGAGGCTGGGGGCAGAGCGAGAGAGGCTGGGGGCAGAGCGAGAGAGAGGCTGGGGGCAGAGCGAGAGAGGCTGGGGGCAGAGCGAGAGAGGCTGGGGGCAGAGCGAGAGAGAGGCTGGGGGCAGAGCGAGAGAGAGGCTGGGGCAGAGGGAGAGAGGCTGGGGGCAGAGCGAGAGAGAGTGTGGGCAGAGCGAGAGAGAGGCTGGGGGCAGAGGGAGAGAGAGGCTGGGGGCAGAGCGAGAGGCTGGGGCAGAGCGAGAGAGAGGCTGGGGGCAGAGCGAGAGAGGCTGGGGGCAGAGGGAGAGAGGCTGGGGCAGAGCGAGAGAGGCTGGGGGCAGAGCGAGAGAGGCTGGGGGCAGAGCGAGAGAGAGGCTGGGGGCAGAGCGAGAGAGGCTGGGGGCAGAGGGAGAGAGGCTGGGGCAGAGCGAGAGAGGCTGGGGGCAGAGCGAGAGAGAGGCTGGGGGCAGAGCGAGAGTGAGGCTGGGGGCAGAGGGAGAGAGAGGCTGGTGGCCGAGCGAGAGAGAGGCTGGTGGCCGAGCGAGAGAGAGGCTGGGGGCAGAGCGAGAGAGGCTGGGGGCAGAGCGAGAGAGGCTGGGGGCAGAGCGAGAGAGGCTGGGGGCAGAGCGAGAGAGGCTGGGGGCAGAGCGAGAGAGGCTGGGGGGCAGAGCGAGAGAGAGGCTGGGGGCAGAGCGAGAGAGAGGCTGGGGCAGAGGGAGAGAGGCTGGGGGCAGAGCGAGAGAGAGGCTGGGGCAGAGCGAGAGAGAGGCTGGGGGCAGAGCGAGAGAGAGGCTGGGGCAGAGCGAGAGAGAGGCTGGGGGCAGAGCGAGAGAGAGGCTGGGGGCAGAGCGAGAGAGAGGCTGGGGGCAGAGCGAGAGAGGCTGGGGGCAGAGCGAGAGAGAGGCTGGGGGCAGAGCGAGAGAGAGGCTGGGGGCAGAGCGAGAGAGAGGCTGGGGGCAGAGCGAGAGAGAGGCTGGGGGCAGAGCGAGAGAGAGGCTGGGGGCAGAGCGAGAGAGAGGCTGGGGCAGAGCGAGAGAGAGGCTGGGGGCAGAGCGAGAGAGAGGCTGGGGGCAGAGCGAGAGAGAGGCTGGGGGCAGAGCGAGAGTGAGGCTGGGGGCAGAGCGAGAGTGAGGCTGGGGGCAGAGCGAGAGAGGCTGGGGGCAGAGCGAGAGAGGCTGGGGGCAGAGCCAGAGAGAGGTTGGGGGCAGGGCGAGAGAGATTGGGGGCAGAGAGAGAGAGATTGGGGAGAGAGAGCGATTGGGGCAGAGAGAGATAGATTGGGGCAGAGGGAGAGAGATTGGGGCAGAGAGAGATAGATTGGGGCAGAGAGAGATAGATTGGGGCAGAGGGAGATAGATTGGGGCAGAGGGAGAGAGATTGGGGCAGAGAGAGAGACTGGGGGGAGAGAGAGTGACGTGGGTGCGAGAGATCTGAAGGGGGAGCGAGAGACGTGGGAGAAAGAGAGAGACCGGGGAGAGAGAGACGGGGGAGAGAGACCGGGGGAGGGGGAGAGAGACGGGGAGAAAGAGAGACGGAGGGAGAGAGACGGAGAGAGAGAGAGGCTGGGGGCAGAGCGAGAGAGGCTGGGGTCAGAGCGAGAGAGAGGCTGGGGGCAGAGCGAGAGAGGCTGGGGGCAGAGCGATAGAGAGGCTGGGGGCAGAGCGATAGAGAGGCTGGGGGCAGAGCGAGAGAGGCTGGGGGCAGAGCGAGAGAGAGGCTGGGGGCAGAGCGAGAGAGGCTGTGGCAGAGCGAGAGAGGCTGTGGGCAGAGCGAGAGAGAGGCTGGGGGCAGAGGGAGAGAGGCTGGGGCAGAGCGAGAGAGAGGCTGGGGGCAGAGGGAGAGAGGCTGGGGGCAGAGGGAGAGAGGCTGGGGGCAGAGGGAGAGAAGCTGGGGGCAGAGCGAGAGAGAGGCTGGGGGCAGAGCGAGAGAGGCTGGGGGCAGAGGGAGAGAGAAGCTGGGGGCAGAGGGAGAGAGAGGCTGGGGGCAGAGCAAGAGAGGCTGCGGGCAGAGCGAGAGAGGCTGGGGGCAGAGCGAGAGAGGCTGGGGGCAGAGCGAGAGAGAGGCTGGGGGCAGAGCGAGAGAGGCTGGGGGCAGAGCGAGAGAGGCTGGGGGCAGAGGGAGAGAGGCTGGGGCAGAGCGAGAGAGGCTGGGGGCAGAGCGAGAGAGAGGCTGGGGGCAGAGCGAGAGAGAGGCTGGGGGCAGAGCGAGAGTGAGGCTGGGGGCAGAGCGAGAGAGGCTGGGGGCAGAGGGAGAGAGAGGCTTGGGGCAGAGCCAGAGAGAGGTTGGGGGCAGGGCGAGAGAGATTGGGGGCAGAGGGAGAGAGATTGGGGCAGAGAGAGAGAGATTGGGGAGAGAGAGAGAGATTGGGGAGAGAGAGCGCGATTGGGGCAGAGAGAGATAGATTGGGGCAGAGGGAGAGAGATTGGGGCAGAGAGAGAGACTGGGGGGAGAGAGAGTGACGTGGAGAGAGAGAGTGACGTGGAGAGAGAGTGACGTGGGTGCGAGAGATCTGAAGGGGGAGCGAGAGACGTGGGAGAAAGAGAGACGGGGGAGAGAGACGGGGAGAGAGAGACGGGGGGAGGGGGCGAGAGACGGGGAGAAAGAGATGGAGGGAGAGAGACGGAGAGAGAGAGAGGCTGGGGGCAGAGCGAGAGAGGCTGGGGTCAGAGCGAGAGAGAGGCTGGGGTCAGAGCGAGAGAGGCTGGGGTCAGAGCGAGAGAGGCTGGGGGCAGAGCGAGAGAGGCTGGGGGCAGAGCGAGAGAGAGGCTGGGGGCAGAGCGAGAGAAGCTGGGGGCAGAGCAAGAGAGAGGCTGGGGGCAGAGCGAGAGAGGTTGGGGGCAGAGGGAGAGAGAGGCTGAGGGCAGAGGGAGAGAGAGGCTGGGGGCAGAGCGAGAGAGGCTGGGGGCAGAGCGAGAGAGAGGCTGGGGGCAGAGCGAGAGAGAGGCTGGGGGCAGAGCGAGAGAGGCTGGGGGCAGAGGGAGAGAGAGGCTGGGGGCAGAGGGAGAGAGGCTGGGGGCAGAGCGAGAGAGGCTTGGGGCAGAGCCAGAGAGAGGTTGGGGGCAGGGCGAGAGAAATTGGGGACAGAGGGAGAGAGATTGGGGCAGAGAGAGAGAGATTGGGGAGAGAGAGCGATTGGGGCAGAGAGAGATAGATCGGGGCAGAGGGAGAGAGATTGGGGCAGAGAGAGAGACTGGGGGGAGAGAGTGACGCGGGTGCGAGAGATCTGAAGGGGGAGCGAGAGACGTGGGAGAAAGAGAGAGACGGGGGAGAGAGAGACGGGGGAGGGGGAGAGAGACGGGGAGAAAGAGATACGGAGGGAGAGAGACGGAGAGAGAGAGAGGCTGGGGGCAGAGCGAGAGAGGCTGGGGTCAGAGCGAGAGAGGCTTCGGGCAGAGCGAGAGAGAGGCTGCGGGCAGAGCGAGAGAGAGGCTGCGGGCAGAGCGAGAGAGAGGCTGGGGGCAGAGCGAGAGAGAGGCTGGGGGCAGAGCGAGAGGCTGGGGGCAGAGCGAGAGAGGCTGCTGGGCAGAGCGAGAGAGAGGCTGGGGGCAGAGCAAGAGAGGCTGGGGCAGAGCGAGAGAGAGGCTGGGGCAGAGCGAGAGAGAGGCTGGGGGCAGAGCAAGAGAGGCTGGGGCAGAGCGAGAGAGAGGCTGGGGGCAGAGCGAGATAGAGGCTGGGGGCAGAGGGAGAGAGAGGCTGGGGGCAGAGGGAGAGAGAGGCTGGGGGCAGAGGGAGAGAGAGGCTGGGGGCAGAGGGAGAGAGAGGCTGGGGGCAGAGCGAGAGAGAGGCTGGGGGCAGAGCAAGAGAGGCTGGGGGCAGAGCGAGAGAGAGGCTGGGGCAGAGCGAGAGAGAGGCTGGGGGCAGAGCGAGAGAGGCTGGGGGCAGAGCGAGAGAGAGGCTGGGGGCAGGGCGAGAGAGGCTGGGGGCAGAGCGAGAGAGAGGCTGGGGGCAGAGCGAGAGAGAGGCTGGGGGCAGAGCGAGAGAGGCTGGGGGCAGAGCGAGAGAGAGGCTGGGGGCAGGGCGAGAGAGGCTGGGGGCAGAGCGAGAGAGAGGCTGGGGGCAGAGCGAGAGAGGCTGGGGGCAGAGCGAGAGAGGCTGGGGGCAGAGCGAGAGAGGCTGGGGGCAGAGCGAGAGAGAGGCTGGGGGCAGAGCGAGAGAGAGGCTGGGGGCAGAGGGAGAGAGAGGCTGGGGGCAGAGGGAGAGAGAGGCTGGGGGCAGAGGGAGAGAGAGGCTGGGGGCAGAGCGAGAGAGAGGCTGGGGCAGAGCGAGAGAGGCTGGGGGCAGAGCGAGAGAGGCTGGGGGCAGAGCGAGACAGGCTGGGGCAGAGCGAGAGAGAGGCTGGGGCAGAGCGAGAGAGAGTCTGGGG
>NC_140988.1:70945400-71034454 GCF_052327205.1 Somniosus microcephalus
AGAGAGAGCGATTGGGGCAGAGAGAGATAGATTGGGGCAGAGGGAGAGAGATTGGGGCAGAGAGAGAGACTGGGGGGAGAGAGAGTGACGTGGAGAGAGAGAGTGACGTGGAGAGAGAGTGACGTGGGTGCGAGAGGATCTGAAGGGGGAGCGAGAGACGTGGGAGAAAGAGAGACGGGGGAGAGAGACGGGGAGAGAGACGGGGGAGAGAGAGACGGGGGAGGGGGCGAGAGACGGGGAGAAAGAGATGGAGGGAGAGAGACGGAGAGAGAGAGAGGCTGGGGGCAGAGCGAGAGAGGCTGGGGTCAGAGCGAGAGAGAGGCTGGGGTCAGAGCTGAGAGAGGCTGGGGTCAGAGCGAGAGAGGCTGGGGGCAGAGCGAGAGAGGCTGGGGTCAGAGCGAGAGAGAGGCTGGGGGCAGAGCGAGAGAAGCTGGGGGCAGAGCAAGAGAGAGGCTGGGGGCAGAGCGAGAGAGGTTGGGGGCAGAGGGAGAGAGAGGCTGAGGGCAGAGGGGAGAGAGAGGCTGGGGGCAGAGCGAGAGAGGCTGGGGCAGAGCGAGAGAGAGGCTGGGGGGCAGAGCGAGAGAGAGGCTGGGGGCAGAGCGAGAGAGGCTGGGGGCAGAGGGAGAGAGAGGCTGGGGGCAGAGGGAGAGAGGCTGGGGGCAGAGCGAGAGAGGCTTGGGGCAGAGCCAGAGAGAGGTTGGGGGCAGGGCGAGAGAAATTGGGGACAGAGGGAGAGAGGCTTGGGGCAGAGGGAGAGAGAGAGAGGCTGGGGGCAGAGGGAGAGAGAGGCTGGGGGCAGAGGGAGAGAGAGGCTGGGGGCAGAGCGAGAGAGGCTGGGGGCAGAGCGAGAGAGGCTGGGGGCAGAGCGAGAGAGGCTTGGGGCAGAGCCAGAGAGAGGTTGGGGGCAGGGGCGAGAGAGATTGGGGCAGAGGGAGAGAGATTGGGGCAGAGAGAGAGAGATTGGGGAGAGAGAGCGATTGGGGCAGAGAGAGATAGATTGGGGCAGAGGGAGAGAGATTGGGGCAGAGAGAGAGACTGGGCGAGAGAGAGTGACGTGGGTGCGAGAGATCTGAAGGGGAGCGAGAGACGTGGGAGAAAGAGAGACGGGGAGAGAGAGACGGGGGGAGGGGGAGAGAGATGGGGAGAAAGAGAGACGGAGGGAGAGAGACGGAGAGAGAGAGGCTGGAGGCAGAGCGAGAGAGGCTGGGGTCAGAGCGAGAGAGAGGCTGGGGCAGAGCGAGAGAGGCTGGGGGCAGAGCGAGGGAGGCTGGGGGCAGAGCGAGAGAGGCTGGGGGCAGAGCGAGAGAGGCTGGGGGCAGAGCGAGAGAGAGGCTGGGGCAGAGCGAGAGAGGCTGGGGGCAGAGCGAGAGAGGCTGGGGGCAGAGCGAGAGAGGCTGGGGCAGAGCGAGAGAGGCTGGGGGCAGAGCGAGAGAGAGGCTGGGGGCAGAACGAGAGAGGCTGGGGCAGAGCGAGAGAGGCTGGGGGCAGAGCGAGAGAGAGTCTGGGGGCAGAGCGAGAGAGGGGCTGGGGCAGAGCGAGAGAGAGGCTGGGGGGCAGAGCGAGAGAGAGGCTGGGGGCAGAGCGAGAGAGAGGCTGGGGGCAGAGCGAGAGAGGCTGGGGGCAGAGCGAGAGAGAGGCTGGGGGCAGAGCGAGAGGCTGGGGGCAGAGCGAGAGAGGGCTGCTGGGCAGAGCGAGGGAGAGGCTGGGGGCAGAGCGAGAGAGGCTGGGGGCAGAGCAAGAGAGGCTGGGGCAGAGCGAGAGAGAGGCTGGGGCAGAGCGAGAGAGAGGGCTGGGGGCAGAGCAAGAGAGGCTGGGGCAGAGCGAGAGAGAGGCTGGGGGCAGAGCGAGATAGAGGCTGGGGGCGAGGAGAGAGGCTGGGGCAGAGGGAGAGAGGCTGGGGGCAGAGCGAGAGAGAGGCTGCGGGCAGAGCGAGAGAGGCTGGGGAGGGCAGAGCGAGAGAGGCTGGGGGCAGAGCGAGAGAGAGGCTGGGGGCAGAGCGAGAGAGAGGCTGGGGGCAGAGCGAGAGAGAGGCTGGGGGCAGAGCGAGAGAGAGGCTGGGGGCAGAGCGAGAGGCTGGGGGGCAGAGCGAGAGAGGCTGCTGGGCAGAGCGAGGGAGAGGCTGGGGGCAGAGCGTGAGAGGCTGGGGGCAGAGCAAGAGAGGGCTGGGGCAGAGCGAGAGAGAGGCTGGGGCAGAGCGAGAGAGAGGCTGGGGGCAGAGCAAGAGAGGCTGGGGCAGAGCGAGAGAGAGGCTGGGGCAGAGGGAGAGAGGCTGGGGGCAGAGGGAGAGAGAGGCTGGGGGCAGAGCGAGAGAGAGGCTGGGGGCAGAGCAAGAGAGGCTGGGGGCAGAGCGCGAGAGAGAGGCTGGGGGCAGAGCGAGAGAGAGGCTGGGGGCAGAGCGAGGAGAGAGTCTGGGGGCAGAGCGAGAGAGTCTGGGGGCAGAGCGAGAGAGTCTGGGGGCAGAGCGAGAGAGGCTGGGGGCAGAGCGAGAGAGAGGCTGGGGGCAGAGCGAGAGAGGCTGGGGGCAGAGGGAGAGAGAGGCTGGGGGCAGAGCGAGAGAGGCTGGGGCAGAGGGAGAGAGAAGCTGGGGGCAGAGGAGAGAGAGGCTGGGGGCAGAGCGAGAGAGGCTGGGGGCAGAGCGAGAGAGAGGCTGGGGCAGAGCAGAGAGGCTGGGGGCAGAGCGAGAGAGGCTGGGGCAGAGCGAGAGAGAGGCTGGGGGCAGAGCGAGAGAGGCTGGGGGCAGAGCGAGAGAGAGGCTGGGGGCAGAACGAGAGAGGCTGGGGCAGAGCGAGAGAGGCTGGGGGCAGAGCGATAGAGAGTCTGGGGGCAGAGCGAGAGAGGGGCTGGGGGCAGAGCGAGAGAGAGGCTGGGGGCAGAGCGAGAGAGGCTGTGGGCAGAGCGAGAGAGAGGCTGGGGGCAGAGGGAGAGAGGCTGGGGGCAGAGGGAGAGAGGCTGGGGGCAGAGGGAGAGAGGCTGGGGGCAGAGGGAGAGAGGCTGGGGGCAGAGCGAGAGAGAGGCTGGGGGCAGAGCGAGAGAGGCTGGGGGCAGAGGGAGAGAGAAGCTGGGGGCAGAGGGAGAGAGAGGCTGGGGGCAGAGCGAGAGAGGCTGGGGGCAGAGCGAGAGAGAGGCTGGGGGCAGAGCGAGAGAGGCTGGGGGCAGAGCGAGAGAGGCTGGGGGCAGAGCGAGAGAGGCTGGGGGCAGAGCGAGAGAGAGGCTGGGGGCAGAGCGAGAGAGGCTGGGGGCAGAGCGAGAGAGGCTGGGGGCAGAGGGAGAGAGGCTGGGGCAGAGCGAGAGAGGCTGGGGGCAGAGCGAGAGAGAGGCTGGGGGCAGAGCGAGAGTGAGGCTGGGGGCAGAGCGAGAGAGGCTGGGGGCAGAGGGAGAGAGAGGCTTGGGGCAGAGCCAGAGAGAGGTTGGGGGCAGGGCGAGAGAGATTGGGGGCAGAGGGAGAGAGATTGGGGCAGAGAGAGAGAGATTGGGGAGAGAGAGAGCGATTGGGGCAGAGAGAGATAGATTGGGGCA
This sequence comes from Somniosus microcephalus, assembly GCF_052327205.1. NCBI lineage: Eukaryota > Metazoa > Chordata > Chondrichthyes > Squaliformes > Somniosidae > Somniosus > Somniosus microcephalus. The sequence continues at coordinate 70,948,917 of NC_140988.1, forward strand.
GAGGGAGAGAGATTGGGGCAGAGAGAGAGACTGGGGGGAGAGAGAGTGACGTGGAGAGAGAGTGACGTGGAGAGAAAGTGACGTGGGTGCGAGAGATCTGAAGGGGGAGCGAGAGACGTGGGAGAAAGAGAGAGACGGGGGAGAGAGACGGGGAGAGAGACGGGGGAGAGAGAGACGGGGGGAGGGGGCGAGAGACGGGGAGAAAGAGATGGAGGGAGAGAGACGGAGAGAGAGAGAGGCTGGGGGCAGAGCAAGAGAGGCTGGGGTCAGAGCGAGAGAGAGGCTGGGGTCAGAGCGAGAGAGGCTGGGGTCAGAGCGAGAGAGGCTGGGGGCAGTGCGAGAGAGGCTGGGGTCAGAGCGAGAGAGAGGGCTGGGGCAGAGCGAGAGAAGTCGGGGGGAGAGCAAGAGAGAGGCTGGGGGCAGAGCGAGAGAGGCTGGGGGCAGAGCGAGAGAGAGGCTGAGGGCAGAGGGAGAGAGAGGCTGGGGGCAGAGCGAGAGAGGCTGGGGGCAGAGCGAGAGAGAGAGGCTGGGGGCAGAGGGAGAGAGAGGCTGGGGCAGAGGGAGAGAGAGGCTGGGGGCAGAGGGAGAGAGGCTGGGGGCAGAGGGAGAGAGAGGCGGGGGGCAGAGGGAGAGAGAGGCTGGGGCAGAGGGAGAGAGAGGGCTGGGGGCAGAGCGAGAGAGAGGCTGGGGGAAGAGCGAGAGAGGCTGGGGGCAGAGGGAGAGGGAGGCTGGGGGCAGAGGGAGAGAGGCTGGGGGCAGAGCGAGAGAGGCTTGGGGCAGAGCCAGAGAGAGGTTGGGGGCAGGGCGAGAGAAATTGGGGACAGAGGGAGAGAGATTGGGCAGAGAGAGAGAGATTGGGGAGAGAGAGCGATTGGGGCAGAGAGAGAGAGGAGATTGGGGCAGAGAGAGAGACTGGGGGGAGAGAGTGACGCGGGTGCGAGAGATCTGAAGGGGGAGCGAGAGACGTGGGAGAAAGAGAGAGACGGGGGAGAGAGAGACGGGGGAGGGGGAGAGAGACGGGGAGAAAGAGAGACGGAGGGAGAGAGACGGAGAGAGAGAGAGGCTGGGGGCAGAGCGAGAGAGGCTGGGGTCAGAGTGAGAGAGGCTTCGGGCAGAGCGAGAGAGAGGCTGCGGGCAGAGCGAGAGAGAGGCTGCGGGCAGAGCGAGAGAGAGGCTGGGGGCAGAGCGAGAGAGAGGCTGGGGGCAGAGCGAGAGAGGCTGGGGGCAGAGCGAGAGAGAGGCTGGGGGCAGAGCTAGAGAGAGGCTGGGGGCAGAGCGAGAGAGAGGCTGGGGGCAGAGCGAGAGGCTGGGGGCAGAGCGAGAGAGAGGCTGGGGGCAGAGCGAGAGAGGCTGGGGGCAGAGCAAGAGAGGCTGGGGGCAGAGCGAGAGAGAGGCTGGGGGCAGAGCGAGAGAGAGGCTGGGGGCAGAGCGAGATAGGGGCTAGGGGCAGAGCGAGAGAGAGGCTGGGGCAGAGCGAGAGAGAGGCTGGGGGCAGAGCGAGATAGAGGCTAGGGGCAGAGGGAGAGAGAGGCTGGGGGCAGAGGGAGAGAGAGGCTGGGGGCAGAGGGAGAGAGAGGCTGGGGGCAGAGCGAGAGAGAGGCTGGGGGCAGAGCAAGAGAGGCTGGGGGCAGAGCGAGAGAGAGGCTGGGGCAGAGCGAGAGAGAGGCTGGCGGCAGAGCGAGAGAGGCTGGGGGCAGAGCGAGAGAGAGGCTGGGGGCAGGGCGAGAGAGGCTGGGGCAGAGCGAGAGAGAGGCTGGGGGCAGAGCGAGAGAGAGGCTGGGGGCAGAGCGAGAGGCTGGGGGCAGAGCGAGAGAGAGGCTGGGGGCAGGGCGAGAGAGGCTGGGGGCAGAGCGAGAGAGAGGCTGGGGGCAGAGCGAGAGAGGCTGGGGGCAGAGCGAGAGAGGCTGGGGGCAGAGCGAGAGAGGCTGGGGGCAGAGCGAGAGAGAGGCTGGGGGCAGAGCGAGAGAGAGGCTGGGGGCAGAGGGAGAGAGAGGCTGGGGGTAGAGGGAGAGAGAGGCTGGGGGCAGAGCGAGAGAGAGGCTGGGGGCAGAGCGAGAGAGGCTGGGGGCAGAGCGAGAGAGAGGCTGGGGCAGAGCGAGAGAGAGTCTGGGGGCAGAGCGAGAGAGAGGCTGGGGGCAGAGCGAGAGAGAGGCTGGGGGCAGAGCGAGAGAGGCTGGGGGCAGAGCGAGAGAGAGGCTGGGGCAGAGCGAGAGAGAGGCTGGGGGCAGAGCGAGAGAGAGGCTGGGGGCAGAGCGAGAGAGAGGCTGGGGCAGAGCGAGAGAGAGGCTGGGGGCAGAGCGAGAGAGAGGCTGGGGGCAGAGCGAGAGAGAGGCTGGGGGCAGAGCGAGAGAGTCTGGTGGCAGAGCGAGAGAGAGGCTGGTGGCAGAGCGAGAGAGAGGCTGTGGGCAGAGCGAGAGTGAGGCTGGGGCAGAGGGAGAGAGAGGCTGGGGGCAGAGCCAGAGAGAGGTTGAGGGCAGGGCGAGAGAGATTGGGGGCAGAGGGAGAGAGATTGGGGGCAGAGGGAGAGAGATTGGGGCAGAGCGAGAGAGATTGAGGCAGTGATAGATAGATTGGGGCAGAGGGAGAGACATTTGGGCCGATAGAGAGACTGGGGGGAGAGAGAGTGACGTGGAGAGAGAGTGACGTGGGTGCGAGAGATCTGAAGGGGGAGCGAGAGACGTGGGAGAAAGAGAGAGACGGGAGAGAGAGACGGGGGAGAGAGAGACGGGGGGAGGGGGAGAGAGACGGGGAGAAAGAGAGACGGAGGGAGAGAGACGGAGAGAGGGACGGGGAGAGAGCGAGAGAGGGACGCGGAGAGAGAAAGAGACGGGGGAGAGAGAGACGGGGGAGAGAGAGACGGGGGAGAGAGAGACGGGGGAGAGAGAGACGGGGGAGAGAGAGACGGGGGAGAGAGAGAGACGGGAGAGAGAGACGGGGGGAGAGAGAGACGGGGTGGGGGCGGGCAGAGAGAGACTGGTGGGGGGGGGGAGAGAGAGACGGGGGTAGGGAGAGAGAGACCGGGGGGCAGAGCGAGAGAGAGGCTGGGGCAGAACGAGAGAGGCTGGGGGCAGAGTGAGAGAGGCATTGGGCAGAGCGAGAGAGAGGCTGGGGCAGAGCGAGAGAGAGGCTGGGGCAGAGTGAGAGAGAGGCTGGGGGCAGAGTGAGAGAGAGGCTGGGGACAGCGAGAGAGGCTGGGGGCAGAGCGAGAGAGAGGCTGGGGGCAGAGCGAGGGAGAGGCTGGGGGCAGAGCGAGAGAGAGGCTGGGGGCAGAGCGAGAGAGAGGCTGGGGGCACAGCGAGAGAGGCTTGGGGCAGAGGGAGAGAGAGAGAGGCTTGGGGCAGAGGGAGAGAGAGAGAGGCTGGGGGCAGAGGGAGTGAGAGGCTGGGGGCAGAGGGAGAGAGAGGCTGGGGGCAGAGCGAGAGAGGCTGGGGGCAGAGCGAGAGAGGCTGGGGGCAGAGCGAGAGAGGCTTGGGGCAGAGCCAGAGAGAGGTTGGGGGCAGGGCGAGAGAGATTGGGGGCAGAGGGAGAGAGATTGGGGCAGAGAGAGAGAGGTTGGGGCAGAGAGAGATAGATTGGGGCAGAGAGAGATAGATTGGGGCAGAGGGAGAGAGATTGGGGCAGAGAGAGAGATTGGGGCGAGAGAGAGTGACGTGGGTGCGAGAGATCTGAAGGGGGAGCGAGAGACGTGGGAGAAAGAGAGACGGGGAGAGAGAGACGGGGGGAGGGGGAGAGAGATGGGGAGAAAGAGAGACGGAGGGAGAGAGACGGAGAGAGAGAGAGGCTGGAGGCAGAGCGAGAGAGGCTGGGGTCAGAGCGAGAGAGAGGCTGGGGGCAGAGCGAGAGAGGCTGGGGGCAGAGCGAGAGAGAGGCTGGGGGCAGACCGAGGGAGGCTGGGGGCAGAGTGAGAGAGGCTGGGGGCAGAGCGAGAGAGAGGCTGGGGGCAGAGCGATAGAGAGGCTGGGGGCAGAGCGAGGGAGGCTGGGGGCAGAGCGAGAGAGGCTGGGGGCAGAGCGAGAGAGGCTGGGGGCAGAGCGAGAGAGAGGCTGGGGGCAGAGCGAGAGAGGCTGGGGGCAGAGCGAGAGAGGCTGGGGGCAGAGCGAGAGAGGCTGGGGGCAGAGCGAGAGAGGCTGGGGGCAGAGCGAGAGAGGCTGGGGGCAGAGCGAGAGAGGCTGGGGGCAGAGCGAGAGAGGCTGGGGGCAGAGCGAGAGAGAGGCTGGGGGCAGAACGAGAGAGGCTGGGGCAGAGCGAGAGAGGCTGGGGGCAGAGCGAGAGAGAGTCTGGGGGCAGAGCGAGAGGGGCTGGGGGCAGAGCGAGAGAGAGGCTGGGGGCAGAGCGAGAGAGAGGCTGGGGGCAGAGCGAGAGAGAGGCTGGGGGCAGAGCGAGAGGCTGGGGGCAGAGCGAGAGAGGCTGCTGGGCAGAGCGAGGGAGAGGCTGGGGGCAGAGCAAGAGAGGCTGGGGCAGAGCGAGAGAGAGGCTGGGGCAGAGCGAGAGAGAGGCTGGGGGCAGAGCAAGAGAGGCTGGGGCAGAGCGAGAGAGAGGCTGGGGGCAGAGCGAGATAGAGGCTGGGGGCAGAGGGAGAGAGGCTGGGGGCAGAGGGAGAGAGAGGCTGGGGGAAGAGCGAGAGAGAGGCTGGGGGCAGAGCAAGAGAGGCTGGGGGCAGAGCGAGAGAGAGGCTGGGGGCAGAGCGAGAGAGAGACTGGGGGCAGAGCGAGAGAGGCTGGGGGCAGAGCGAGAGAGAGTCTGGGGGCAGAGCGAGAGAGTCTGGGGGCAGAGCGAGAGAGGCTGGGGGCAGAGCGAGAGAAGCTGGGGGCAGAGGGAGAGAGAGGCTGGGGGCAGAGCGAGAGAGGCTGGGGGCAGAGCGAGAGAGGCTGGGGGCAGAGCGAGAGAGAGGCTGGGGGCAGAGCAAGAGAGAGGCTGGGGGCAGAGCAAGAGAGAGGCTTGGGGCAGAGCGAGAGAGGCTGGGGGCAGAGCGAGAGAGGCTGGGGGCACAGGGAGAGAGGCTGGGGCAGAGCGAGAGAGGCTGGGGGCAGAGCGAGAGAGAGGCTGGGGGCAGAGCGAGAGTGAGGCTGGGGGCAGAGCGAGAGAGGCTGGGGGCAGAGGGAGAGAGAGGCTTGGGGCAGAGCCAGAGAGAGGTTGGGGGCAGGGCGAGAGAGATTGGGGGCAGAGGGTGAGAGATTGGGGCAGAGAGAGATAGATTGGGGCAGAGGGAGAGAGATTGGGGCAGAGGGAGAGAGATTGGGGCAGAGAGAGAGACTGGGGGGAGAGAGAGTGACGTGGAGAGAGAGTGACGTGGGTGCGAGAGATCTGAAGGGGGAGCGAGAGACGTGGGAGAAAGAGAGAGACCGGGGAGAGAGACGGGGGAGAGAGAGACGGGGGGAGGGGGAGAGAGACGGGGAGAAAGAGATGGAGGGAGAGAGACGGAGAGAGAGAGAGGCTGGGGTCAGAGCGAGAGAGAGGCTGGGGTCAGAGCGAGAGAGAGGCTGGGGTCAGAGCGAGAGAGGCTGGGGTCAGAGCGAGAGAGGCTGGGGGCAGAGCGAGAGAGGCTGGGGTCAGAGCGAGAGAGAGGCTGGGGGCAGAGCGAGAGAGAGGCTAGGGGTAGAGCGAGAGAGGCTGGGGGAGAGCGAGAGAGAGGCTGGGGGCAGAGGGAGAGAGGCTGGGGGCAGAGCGAGAGAGGCTGGGGGCAGAGCGAGAGAGGCTGGGGGCAGAGCGAGAGAGAGGCTGGGGGCAGAGCGAGAGAAGCTGGGGGCAGAGCGAGAGAGAGGCTGGGGGCAGAGCGAGAGAGGCTGGGGGCAGAGCGAGAGAGAGGCTGAGGGCAGAGGGAGAGAGAGGCTGGGGGCAGAGAGAGAGAGGCTGGGGGCAGAGCGAGAGAGAGGCTGGGGGCAGGGCGAGAGAAATTGGGGACAGAGGGAGAGAGATTGGGGCAGAGAGAGAGAGATTGGGGAGAGAGAGCGATTGGGGCAGAGAGAGATAGATCGGGGCAGAGGGAGAGAGATTGGGGCAGAGAGAGAGACTGGGGGGAGAGAGTGACGCGGGTGCGAGAGATCTGAAGGGGGAGCGAGAGTCGTGGGAGAAAGAGAGAGACGGGGGAGAGAGAGACGGGGGAGGGGGAGAGAGACGGGGAGAAAGACAGACGGAGGGAGAGAGACAGAGAGAGAGAGGCTGGGGGCAGAGAGAGAGAGGCTGGGGGCAGAGCGAGAGTGGCTGGGGTCAGAGCGAGAGAGGCTTCGGGCAGAGCGAGAGAGAGGCTGGGGGAGAGCGAGAGAGAGGCTGGGGGCAGAGCGAGAGAGAGGCTGGGGGCAGAGCGAAAGAGGCTGGGGGCAGAGCGAGAGAGGCTGGGGGCAGAGCGAGAGAGAGGCTGGGGGCAGAGCTTGAGAGAGGCTGGGGGCAGAGCGAGAGAGAGGCTGGGGGCAGAGCGAGAGGCTGGGGGCAGAGCGAGAGAGGCTGCTGGGCAGAGCGAGAGAGAGGCTGGGGGCAGAGCGAGAGAGGCTGGGGGCAGAGCAAGAGAGGCTGGGGCAGAGCGAGAGAGAGGCTGGGGCAGAGCGAGAGAGAGGCTGGGGGCAGAGCAAGAGAGGCTGGGGCAGAGCGAGAGAGAGGCTGGGGGCAGAGCGAGATAGAGGCTAGGGGCAGAGGGAGAGAGGCTGGGGGCAGAGGGAGAGAGAGGCTGGGGGCAGAGGGAGAGAGAGGCTGGGGGCAGAGTGAGAGAGAGGCTGGGGGCAGAGCAAGAGAGGCTGGGGGCAGAGCGAGAGAGAGGCTGGGGGTAGAGCGAGAGGGAGGCTGGGGGCAGAGCGAGAGAGGCTGGGGGCAGAGCGAGAGAGAGGCTGGGGGCAGAGCGAGAGAGAGGCTGGGGGCAGAGCGAGAGAGGCTGGGGGCAGAGCGAGAGAGAGGCTGGGGGCAGGGCGAGAGAGGCTGGGGGCAGAGCGAGAGAGAGGCTGGGGGCAGAGCGAGAGAGGCTGGGGGCAGAGCGAGAGAGGCTGGGGGCAGAGCGAGAGAGAGGCTGGGGGCAGAGGGAGAGAGAGGCTGGGGGCAGAGGGAGAGAGAGGCTGGGGGCAGAGGGAGAGAGAGGCTGGGGGCAGAGCGAGAGAGAGGCTGGGGGCAGAGCGAGAGAGGCTGGGGGCAGAGCGAGAGAGGCTGGGGGCAGAGCGAGACAGAGGCTGGGGCAGAGCGAGAGAGAGGCTGGGGCAGAGCGAGAGAGAGTCTGGGGGCAGAGCGAGAGAGAGGCTGGGGGCAGAGCGAGAGAGAGGCTGGGGGCAGAGCGAGAGAGAGGCTGGGGGCCGAGCGAGAGAGAGGCTGGGGGCAGAGCGAGAGAGAGGCTGGGGGCAGAGGGAGCGAGAGGCTGGGGCAGAGCGAGAGAGAGGCTGGGGGCAGAGCGAGAGAGAGGCTGGGGGCAGAGCGAGAGAGAGGCTGCGGGCAGAGCGAGAGAGTCTGGGGGCAGAGCGAGAGAGAGGCTGGGGGCAGAGCGAGAGAGAGGCTGGGGCAGAGCGAGAGAGAGGCTGGGGGCAGAGCGAGCGAGAGGCTGGGGGCAGAGCGAGAGAGAGGCTGGGGGCAGAGCGAGAGAGTCTGGGGGCAGAGCGAGAGAGAGGCTGGTGGCAGAGCGAGAGAGAGGCTGTGGGCAGAGCGAGAGTGAGGCTGGGGCAGAGGGAGAGAGAGGCTGGTGGCAGAGCGAGAGAGAGGCTGTGGGCAGGGCGAGAGAGATTGGGGGCAGAGGGAGAGAGATTGGGGGCAGAGGGAGAGAGATTGGGGCAGAGCGAGAGAGATTGAGGCAGTGATAGATAGATTGGGGCAGAGGGAGAGACATTTGGGCCGATAGAGAGACTGGGGGGAGAGAGAGTGACGTGGAGAGAGAGTGACGTGGGTGCGAGAGATCTGAAGGGGGAGCGAGAGACGTGGGAGAAAGAGAGAGACGGGAGAGAGAGACGGGGGAGAGAGAGACGGGGGGAGGGGGAGAGAGACGGGGAGAAAGAGAGACGGAGAGAGAGGGACGGGGAGAGAGCGAGAGAGGGACGCGGAGAGAGAAAGAGACGGGGGAGAGAGAGACGGGGCAGAGAGAGACGGGGAGAGAGAGACGGGGGAGAGAGACGGGGGAGAGAGAGAGACGGGGGGAGAGAGAGACGGGGGGAGAGAGAGACGGGGTGGGGGCGGGCAGAGAGAGACTGGTGGGGGGGGGAGAGAGAGACGGGGGTAGGGAGAGAGAGACCGGGGGGCAGAGCGAGAGAGAGGCTGGGGCAGAACGAGAGAGGCTGGGGGCAGAGTGAGAGAGGCATTGGGCAGAGCGAGAGAGAGGCTGGGGCAGAGCGAGAGAGAGGCTGGGGCAGAGCGAGAGAGAGGCTGGGGGCAGAGTGAGAGAGAGGCTGGGGACAGAGCGAGAGAGGCTGGGGGCAGAGCGAGAGAGAGGCTGGGGGCAGAGCGAGGGAGAGGCTGGGGGCAGAGCGAGAGAGAGGCTGGGGGCAGAGCGATAGAGAGGCTGGGGGCAGAGCGATAGAGAGGCTGGGGGCAGAGCGAGAGAGAGGCTGGGGGCACAGCGAGAGAGGCTTGGGGCAGAGGGAGAGAGAGAGAGGCTGGGGGCAGAGGGAGAGAGAGGCTGGGGGCAGAGCGAGAGAGGCTGGGGGCAGAGCGAGAGAGGCTGGGGGCAGAGCGAGAGAGGCTGGGGGCAGAGCGAGAGAGGCTTGGGGCAGAGCCAGAGAGAGGTTGGGGGCAGGGCGAGAGAGATTGGGGGCAGAGGGAGAGAGATTGGGGCAGAGAGAGAGAGATTGGGGAGAGAGAGCGATTGGGGCAGAGAGAGATAGATTGGGGCAGAGGGAGAGAGATTGGGGCAGAGAGAGAGACTGGGGCGAGAGAGAGTGACGTGGGTGCGAGAGATCTGAAGGGGGAGCGAGAGACGTGGGAGAAAGAGAGACGGGGAGAGAGAGACGGGGGGAGGGGGAGAGATGGGGAGAAAGAGAGACGGAGGGAGAGAGACGGAGAGAGAGAGGCTGGAGGCAGAGCGAGAGAGGCTGGGGTCAGAGCGAGAGAGAGGCTGGGGGCAGAGCGAGAGAGGCTGGGGGCAGAGCGATAGAGAGGCTGGGGGCAGAGCGAGGGAGGCTGGTGGCAGAGCGAGAGAGGCTGGGGGCAGAGCGAGAGAGGCTGGGGGCAGAGCGAGAGAGGCTGGGGGCAGAGCGAGATAGGCTGGGGGCAGAGCGAGAGAGGCTGGGGGCAGAGCGAGAGAGGCTGGGGGCAGAGCGAGAGAGGCTGGGGGCAGAGCGAGAGAGGCTGGGGGCAGAGCGAGATAGGCTGGGGGCAGAGCGAGAGAGGCTGGGGGCAGAGCGAGAGAGGCTGGGGGCAGAGCGAGAGAGAGGCTGGGGGCAGAGCGAGAGAGGCTGGGGGCAGAGCGAGAGAGGCTGGGGGCAGAGCGAGAGAGGCTGGGGGCAGAGCGAGAGAGGCTGGGGGCAGAGCGAGAGAGGCTGGGGGCAGAGCGAGAGAGAGGCTGGGGGCAGAACGAGAGAGGCTGGGGCAGAGCGAGAGAGAGGCTGGGGGCAGAGCGAGAGAGAGGCTGGGGGCAGAGCGAGAGAGGCTGGGGGCAGAGCGAGAGAGGCTGGGGGCAGAGCGAGAGAGAGGCTGGGGGCAGGGCGAGAGAGGCTGGGGGCAGAGCAAGAGAGAGTCTGGGGGCAGAGCGAGAGAGTCTGGGGGCAGAGCGAGAGAGGCTGGGGGCAGAGCGAGAGAGGCTGGGGGCAGAGGGAGAGAGGCTGGGGGCAGAGCGAGAGAGAGGCTGGGGGCAGAGCGAGAGAGAGGCTGTGGGCAGAGCGAGAGAGAGGCTGTGGGCAGAGCGAGAGAGGCTGGGGGCAGAGCGAGAGAGAGGCTGGGGGCAGAGCGAGAGAGAGGCTGGGGGCAGAGCGAGAGAGAGGCTGGGGGCAGGGCGAGAGAGGCTGGGGGCAGAGCGAGAGAGAGGCTGGGGGCAGAGCGAGAGAGAGGCTGGGGGCAGAGCGAGAGAGGCTGGGGGCAGAGCGAGAGAGGCTGGGGGCAGAGCGAGAGAGAGGCTGGGGGCAGAGCGAGAGAGAGGCTGGGGGCAGAGGGAGAGAGAGGCTGGGGGCAGAGGGAGAGAGAGGCTGGGGGCAGAGCGAGAGAGGCTGGGGGCAGAGCGAGAGAGGCTGGGGGCAGAGCCAGAGAGAGGTTGGGGGCAGGGCGAGAGAGATTGGGGGCAGAGAGAGAGAGATTGGGGAGAGAGAGCGATTGGGGAGAGAGAGATAGATTGGGGCAGAGAGAGATAGATTGGGGCAGAGGGAGAGAGATTGGGGCAGAGAGATAGATTGGGGCAGAGAGAGATAGATTGGGGCAGAGGGAGAGAGATTGGGGCAGAGAGAGAGACTGGGGGGAGAGAGAGTGACGTGGGTGCGAGAGATCTGAAGGGGGAGCGAGAGACGTGTGAGAAAGAGAGAGACGGGGAGAGAGAGACGGGGGAGAGAGACCGGGGGAGGGGGAGAGAGACGGGGAGAAAGAGAGACGGAGGGAGAGAGACGGAGGGAGAGAGACGGAGAGCGAGAGAGGCTGGGGGCAGAGCGAGAGAGGCTGGGGTCAGAGCGAGAGAGAGGCTGGGGGCAGAGCAAGAGAGGCTGGGGTCAGAGCGAGAGAGAGGCTGGGGGCAGAGCGAGAGAGGCTGGGGGCAGAGCGAGAGAGAGGCTGGGGGCAGAGCGAGAGAGGCTGGGGGCAGAGCGAGAGAGGCTGGGGGCAGAGCGAGAGAGGCTGGGGCAGAGCGAGAGAGAGGCTGGGGGCAGAGGGAGAGAGAGGCTGGGGGCAGAGCGAGAGAGGCTGGGGGCAGAGGGAGAGAGGCTGGGGTCAGAGCGAGAGAGAGGCTGGGGGCAGAGCAAGAGAGGCTGGGGTCAGAGCGAGAGAGAGGCTGGGGGCAGAGCGAGAGAGGCTGGGGGCAGAGCGAGAGAGAGGCTGGGGGCAGAGCGAGAGAGGCTGGGGTCAGAGCGAGAGAGAGGCTGGGGGCAGAGCAAGAGAGGCTGGGGTCAGAGCGAGAGAGAGGCTGGGGGCAGAGCGAGAGAGGCTGGGGGCAGAGCGAGAGAGAGGCTGGGGGCAGAGCGAGAGAGGCTGGGGGCAGAGCGAGAGAGGCTGGGGGCAGAGCGAGAGAGAGGCTGGGGGCAGAGCGAGAGAGGCTGGGGGCAGAGGGAGAGAGGCTGGGGGCAGAGCGAGAGAGAGGCTGGGGGCAAAGCGAGAGTGAGGCTGGGGGCAGAGCGAGAGGGGCTGGGGGCAGAGGGAGAGAGAGGCTGGTGGCAGAGCGAGCGAGAGGCTGGGGGCAGAGCGAGAGAGGCTGGGGGCAGAGCGAGAGAGGCTGGGGGCAGAGCGAGAGAGGCTTGGGGCAGAGCCAGAGAGAGGTTGGGGGCAGGGCGAGAGAGATTGGGGGCAGAGGGAGAGAGATTGGGGCAGAGAGAGAGAGATTGGGGAGAGAGAGAGCGATTGGGGCAGAGAGAGATAGATTGGTGCAGAGGGAGAGAGATTGGGGCAGAGAGAGAGACTGGGGGGAGAGAGAGTGACGTGGAGAGAGAGTGACGTGGGGAGAGAGTGACGTGGGTGCGAGAGATCTGAAGGGGGAGCGAGAGACTTGGGAGAAAGAGAGACGGAGAGAGAGACGGGGGAGAGAGAGATGGGGGGAGAAAGAGACGGAGGGAGAGAGACGGAGAGAGAGAGGCTGGGGGCAGAGCGAGAGGGGCTGGGGTCAGAGCGAGAGAGAGGCTGGGGGCAGAGCGAGAGAGGCTGGGGTCAGAGCGAGAGAGGCTGGGTGCAGAGCGAGAGAGGCTGGGGTCAGAGCGAGAGAGAGGCTGGGGTCAGAGCGAGAGAGAGGCTGGGGGCAGAGCGAGAGAAGCTGGGGGAGAGCGAGAGAGAGGCTGGGGGCAGAGCGAGAGAGGCTGGGGGCAGAGCGAGAGAGAGGCTGGGGGCAGAGGGAGAGAGAGGCTGGGGGCAGAGCGAGAGAGGCTGGGGGCAGAGCGAGAGAGAGGCTGGGGCAGAGCGAGAGAGAGGCTGGGGGCAGAGCGAGAGAGGCTGGGGGCAGAGGGAGAGAGAGGCTGGGGGCAGAGGGAGAGAGAGGCTGGGGGCAGAGCGAGAGAGAGGCTGGGGGCAGAGCGAGAGAGGCTGGGGGCAGAGCGCGAGAGAGGCTGGGGGCAGAGCGAGAGAGAGGCTGGGGGCAGAGCGAGAGGCTGGGGGCAGAGCGAGAGAGGCTGGGGGCAGAGCGAGAGAGAGGCTGGGGGCAGAGCGAGAGAGGCTGGGGGCAGAGGGAGAGAGAGGCTGGGGGCAGAGGGAGAGAGAGGCTGGGGGCAGAGGGAGAGAGAGGCTGGGGGCAGAGGGAGAGAGAGGCTGGGGGCAGAGGGAGAGAGAGGCTGGTGGCAGAGCGAGAGAGAGGCTGGTGGCAGAGCGAGAGAGAGGCTGCGGGCAGAGCGAGAGAGAGGCTGGGGGCAGAGCGAGAGAGGCTGGGGGCAGAGCGAGAGAGGCTTGGGGCAGAGCCAGAGAGAGGTTGGGGGCAGGGCGAGAGAAATTGGGGACAGAGGGAGAGAGATTGGGGCAGAGAGAGAGAGATTGGGGAGAGAGAGAGACTGGGGGGAGAGTGACGCGGGTGCGAGAGCTCTGAAGGGGGAGCGAGAGACGTGGGAGAAAGAGAGAGACGGGGAGAGAGAGACGGGGGGAGGGGGAGAGAGACGGGGAGAAAGAGAGACGGAAGGCGAGAGCCGGAGTGAGAGAGAGGCTGGGGGCAGAGCGAGAGAGGCTGGGGTCAGAGCGAGAGAGGCTTCGGGCAGAGCGCGAGAGAGGCTGGGGGCAGAGGGAGAGAGGCTGGGGTCAGAGGGAGAGAGGCTGGGGCAGAGCGAGAGAGGCTGGGGGCAGAGCGAGAGTGAGGCTGGGGGCAGAGCGAGAGTGAGGCTGGGGGCAGAGCGAGAGAGGCTAGGGGCAGAGCGAGAGAGGCTGGGGGCAGAGCGAGAGAGGCTGGGGGCAGAGCGAGAGAGGCTGGGGGGCAGAGCGAGAGAGAGGCTGGGGGCAGAGCGAGAGAGAGGCTGGGGCAGAGGGAGAGAGGCTGGGGGCAGAGCGAGAGAGAGGCTGGGGTCAGAGCGAGAGAGAGGCTGGGGGCAGAGCAAGAGAGGCTGGGGTCAGAGCGAGAGAGAGGCTGGGGGCAGAGCGAGAGAGGCTGGGGGCAGAGCGAGAGAGAGGCTGGGGGCAGAGCGAGAGAGGCTGGGGGCAGAGCGAGAGAGGCTGGGGGCAGAGCGAGAGAGGCTGGGGCAGAGCGAGAGAGAGGCTGGGGGCAGAGGGAGAGAGAGGCTGGGGGCAGAGCGAGAGAGGCTGGGGGCAGAGGGAGAGAGGCTGGGGGCAGAGCGAGAGAGAGGCTGGGGGCAGAGCGAGCGAGGCTGGGGGCAGAGGGAGAGAGAAGCTGGGGGCAGAGGGAGAGAGAGGCTGGGGGCAGAGCGAGAGAGGCTGGGGGCAGAGCGAGAGAGAGGCTGGGGGCAGAGCGAGAGAGGCTGGGGGCAGAGGGAGAGAGGCTGGGGGCAGAGCGAGAGAGAGGCTGGGGGCAAAGCGAGAGTGAGGCTGGGGGCAGAGCGAGAGGGGCTGGGGGCAGAGGGAGAGAGAGGCTGGTGGCAGAGCGAGCGAGAGGCTGGGGGCAGAGCGAGAGAGGCTGGGGGCAGAGCGAGAGAGGCTGGGGGCAGAGCGAGAGAGGCTTGGGGCAGAGCCAGAGAGAGGTTGGGGGCAGGGCGAGAGAGATTGGGGGCAGAGGGAGAGAGATTGGGGCAGAGAGAGAGAGATTGGGGAGAGAGAGAGCGATTGGGGCAGAGAGAGATAGATTGGTGCAGAGGGAGAGAGATTGGGGCAGAGAGAGAGACTGGGGGGAGAGAGAGTGACGTGGAGAGAGAGTGACGTGGAGAGAGAGTGACGTGGGTGCGAGAGATCTGAAGGGGGAGCGAGAGACTTGGGAGAAAGAGAGACGGGGGAGAGAGACGGGGAGAGAGAGACGGGGGAGAGAGAGATGGGGGGAGAAAGAGACGGAGGGAGAGAGACGGAGAGAGAGAGGCTGGGGGCAGAGCGAGAGGGGCTGGGGTCAGAGCGAGAGAGAGGCTGGGGGCAGAGCGAGAGAGGCTGGGGTCAAAGCGAGAGAGGCTGGGTGCAGAGCGAGAGAGGCTGGGGTCAGAGCGAGAGAGAGGCTGGGGTCAGAGCGAGAGAGAGGCTGGGGGCAGAGCGAGAGAAGCTGGGGGAGAGCGAGAGAGAGGCTGGGGGCAGAGCGAGAGAGGCTGGGGGCAGAGCGAGAGAGAGGCTGGGGGCAGAGGGAGAGAGAGGCTGGGGGCAGAGCGAGAGAGGCTGGGGGCAGAGCGAGAGAGAGGCTGGGGCAGAGCGAGAGAGAGGCTGGGGGCAGAGCGAGAGAGGCTGGGGGCAGAGGGAGAGAGAGGCTGGGGGCAGAGGGAGAGAGAGGCTGGGGGCAGAGCGAGAGAGAGGCTGGGGGCAGAGCGAGAGAGGCTGGGGGCAGAGCGCGAGAGAGGCTGGGGGCAGAGCGAGAGAGAGGCTGGGGGCAGAGCGAGAGGCTGGGGGCAGAGCGAGAGAGGCTGGGGGCAGAGCGAGAGAGAGGCTGGGGGCAGAGCGAGAGAGGCTGGGGGCAGAGGGAGAGAGAGGCTGGGGGCAGAGGGAGAGAGAGGCTGGGGGCAGAGGGAGAGAGAGGCTGGGGGCAGAGGGAGAGAGAGGCTGGGGGCAGAGGGAGAGAGAGGCTGGTGGCAGAGCGAGAGAGAGGCTGGTGGCAGAGCGAGAGAGAGGCTGCGGGCAGAGCGAGAGAGAGGCTGGGGGCAGAGCGAGAGAGGCTGGGGGCAGAGCGAGAGAGGCTTGGGGCAGAGCCAGAGAGAGGTTGGGGGCAGGGCGAGAGAAATTGGGGACAGAGGGAGAGAGATTGGGGCAGAGAGAGAGAGATTGGGGAGAGAGAGAGACTGGGGGGAGAGTGACGCGGGTGCGAGAGCTCTGAAGGGGGAGCGAGAGACGTGGGAGAAAGAGAGAGACGGGGAGAGAGAGACGGGGGGAGGGGGAGAGAGACGGGGAGAAAGAGAGACGGAAGGCGAGAGCCGGAGTGAGAGAGAGGCTGGGGGCAGAGCGAGAGAGGCTGGGGTCAGAGCGAGAGAGGCTTCGGGCAGAGCGCGAGAGAGGCTGGGGGCAGAGGGAGAGAGGCTGGGGTCAGAGCGAGAGAGGCTGGGGGCAGAGCGAGAGTGAGGCTGGGGGCAGAGCGAGAGAGGCTGGGGGCAGAGGGAGAGAGGCTGGGGCAGAGCGAGAGAGGCTGGGGGCAGAGCGAGAGTGAGGCTGGGGGCAGAGCGAGAGTGAGGCTGGGGGCAGAGCGAGAGAGGCTAGGGGCAGAGCGAGAGAGGCTGGGGGCAGAGCGAGAGAGGCTGGGGGCAGAGCGAGAGAGGCTGGGGGGCAGAGCTAGAGAGAGGCTGGGGGCAGAGCGAGAGAGAGGCTGGGGCAGAGGGAGAGAGGCTGGGGGCAGAGCGAGAGAGAGGCTGGGGGCAGAGCGAGAGAGAGGCTGTGGGCAGAGCGAGAGAGAGGCTGTGGGCAGAGCGAGAGAGAGGCTGTGGGCAGAGCGAGAGAGAGGCTGTGGGCAGAGCGAGAGAGAGGCTGTGGGCAGAGCGAGAGAGAGGCTGTGGGCAGAGCGAGAGAGAGGCTGGGGGCAGAGCGAGAGAGAGGCTGGGGGCAGAGCAAGAGAGGCTGGGGGCAGAGCGAGAGAGAGGCTGGGGGCAGAGCGAGAGAGAGGCTGGGGGCAGAGCGAGAGAGGCTGGGGGCAGAGCGAGAGAGGCTGGGGGCAGAGCGAGAGAGAGGCTGGGGGCAGGGCGAGAGAGGCTGGGGGCAGAGCGAGAGAGAGGCTGGGGGCAGAGCGAGAGAGAGGCTGGGGGCAGAGCGAGAGAGGCTGGGGGCAGAGCGAGAGAGGCTGGGGGCAGAGCGAGAGAGAGGCTGGGGGCAGAGCGAGAGAGGCTGGGGGCAGAGCGAGAGGCTGGGGGCAGAGCGAGAGAGGCTGGGGGCAGAGCGAGAGAGGCTGGGGGCAGAGCGAGAGAGAGGCTGGGGGCAGAGCGAGAGAGAGGCTGGGGGCAGAGCGAGAGAGGCTGGGGGCAGAGTGAGAGAGAGGCTGGGGGCAGAGCGAGAGAGGCTGGGGACAGAGCGAGAGAGGCTGGGGGCAGAGCGAGAGAGAGGCTGGGGGCAGAGCGAGGGAGAGGCTGGGGGCAGAGCGAGAGAGAGGCTGGGGGCAGAGCGATAGTGAGGCTGGGGGCAGAGCGAGAGAGAGGCTGGGGGCAGAGCGAGAGAGGCTGGGGGCAGAGGGAGAGAGGCTGGGGCAGAGCGAGAGAGGCTGGGGGCAGAGCGAGAGAGAGGCTGGGGGCAGAGCGAGAGTGAGGCTGGGGGCAGAGCGAGAGGGGCTGGGGGCAGAGGGAGAGAGAGGCTGGTGGCAGAGCGAGAGAGAGAGGCTGGGGGCAGAGCGAGAGAGGCTGGGGGCAGAGCGAGAGAGGCTGGGGGCAGAGCGAGAGAGGCTTGGGGCAGAGCCAGAGAGAGGTTGGGGGCAGGGCGAGAGAGATTGGGGGCAGAGGGAGAGAGATTGGGGCAGAGAGAGAGAGATTGGGGAGAGAGAGAGCGATTGGGGCAGAGAGAGATAGATTGGGGCAGAGGGAGAGAGATTGGGGCAGAGAGAGAGACTGGGGGGAGAGAGAGTGACGTGGAGAGAGAGTGACGTGGAGAGAGAGTGACGTGGGTGCGAGAGATCTGAAGGGGGAGCGAGAGACGTGGGAGAAAGAGAGAGACGGGGGAGAGAGACGGGGAGAGAGAGACGGGGGAGAGAGAGATGGGGGGAGAAAGAGACGGAGGGAGAGAGATGGAGAGAGAGAGGCTGGGGGCAGAGCGAGAGAGGCTGGGGTCAGAGCGAGAGAGAGGCTGGGGGCAGAGCGAGAGAGGCTGGGGTCAGAGCGAGAGAGGCTGGGGGCAGAGCGAGAGAGGCTGGGGTCAGAGCGAGAGAGAGGCTGGGGTCAGAGCGAGAGAGAGGCTGGGGGCAGAGCGAGAGAGGCTGGGGGCAGAGGGAGAGAGAGGCTGGGGGCAGAGCGAGAGAGGCTGGGGGCAGAGCGAGAGAGAGGCTGGGGCAGAGCGAGAGAGAGGCTGGGGGCAGAGCGAGAGAGGCTGGGGGCAGAGGGAGAGAGAGGCTGGGGGCAGAGGGAGAGAGAGGCTGGGGGTAGAGGGAGAGAGAGGTTGGGGGCAGAGCGAGAGAGAGGCTGGGGGCAGAGCGAGAGAGGCTGGGGGCAGAGCGAGAGGCTGGGGGCAGAGCGAGAGAGGCTGGGGGCAGAGCGAGAGAGAGGCTGGGGGCAGAGCGAGAGAGGCTGGGGGCAGAGGGAGAGAGAGGCTGGGGGCAGAGGGAGAGAGAGGCTGGGGGCAGAGGGAGAGAGAGGCTGGGGGCAGAGGGAGAGAGGCTGGGGGCAGAGGGAGAGAGGCTGGGGGCAGAGCGAGAGAGAGGCTGGGGGCAGAGCGCGAGAGAGGCTGGGGGCAGAGCGAGAGAGGCTGGGGGCAGAGCGAGAGAGAGGCTGGGGGCAGAGCGAGAGAGAGGCTGGGGGCAGAGCGAGAGAGGCTGGGGGCAGAGCGAGAGAGAGGCTGGGGGCAGAGCGAGAGAGGCTGGGGGCAGAGGGAGAGAGAGGCTGGGGGCAGAGGGAGAGAGAGGCTGGGGGCAGAGGGAGAGAGAGGCTGGGGGCAGAGGGAGAGAGAGGCTGGTGGCAGAGCGAGAGAGAGGCTGGTGGCAGAGCGAGAGAGAGGCTGCGGGCAGAGCGAGAGAGAGGCTGGGGGCAGAGCGAGAGAGGCTGGGGGCAGAGCGCGAGAGGCTTGGGGCAGAGCCAGAGAGAGGTTGGGGGCAGGGCGAGAGAAATTGGGGACAGAGGGAGAGAGATTGGGGCAGAGAGAGAGAGATTGGGGAGAGAGAGAGACTGGGGGGAGAGTGACGCGGGTGCGAGAGCTCTGAAGGGGGAGCGAGAGACGTGGGAGAAAGAGAGAGACGGGGAGAGAGAGACGGGGGGAGTGGGAGAGAGACGGGGAGAAAGAGAGACGGAAGGAGAGAGCCGGAGAGAGAGAGAGGCTGGGGGCAGAGCGAGAGAGGCTGGGGTCAGAGCGAGAGAGGCTTCGGGCAGAGCGCGAGAGAGGCTGGGGGCAGAGGGAGAGAGGCTGGGGTCAGAGCGAGAGAGGCTGGGGTCAGAGCGAGAGAGGCTGGGGGCAGAGCGAGAGTGAGGCTGGGGGCAGAGCGAGAGAGGCTGGGGGCAGAGGGAGAGAGGCTGGGGCAGAGCGAGAGAGGCTGGGGGCAGAGCGAGAGTGAGGCTGGGGGCAGAGCGAGAGTGAGGCTGGGGGCAGAGCGAGAGAGGCTAGGGGCAGAGCGAGAGAGGCTGGGGGCAGAGCGAGAGAGGCTGGGGGCAGAGCGAGAGAGGCTGGGGGGCAGAGCTAGAGAGAGGCTGGGGGCAGAGCGAGAGAGAGGCTGGGGCAGAGGGAGAGAGGCTGGGGGCAGAGCGAGAGAGAGGCTGGGGGCAGAGCGAGAGAGAGGCTGTGGGCAGAGCGAGAGAGGCTGTGGGCAGAGCGAGAGAGAGGCTGTGGGCAGAGCGAGAGAGAGGCTGTGGGCAGAGCGAGAGAGAGGCTGGGGGCAGAGCGAGAGAGAGGCTGGGGGCAGAGCAAGAGAGGCTGGGGGCAGAGCGAGAGAGAGGCTGGGGGCAGAGCGAGAGAGAGGCTGGGGGCAGAGCGAGAGAGGCTGGGGGCAGAGCGAGAGAGGCTGGGGGCAGAGCGAGAGAGAGGCTGGGGGCAGGGCGAGAGGCTGGGGGCAGAGCGAGAGAGGCTGGGGGCAGAGCGAGAGAGTCTGGGGGCAGAGCGAGAGAGGCTGGGGGCAGAGCGAGAGAGAGGCTGGGGGCAGAGCGAGAGAGGCTGGGGGCAGAGCGAGAGGCTGGGGGCAGAGCGAGAGAGGCTGGGGGCAGAGCGAGAGAGGCTGGGGGCAGAGCGAGAGAGAGGCTGGGGGCAGAGCGAGAGAGAGGCTGGGGGCAGAGCGAGAGAGAGGCTGGGGGCAGAGCGAGAGAGGCTGGGGGCAGAGTGAGAGAGAGGCTGGGGGCAGAGTGAGAGAGAGGCTGGGGGCAGAGCGAGAGAGGCTGGGGACAGAGCGAGAGAGGCTGGGGGCAGAGCGAGAGAGAGGCTGGGGGCAGAGCGAGGGAGAGGCTGGGGGCAGAGCGAGAGAGAGGCTGGGGGCAGAGCGATAGAGAGGCTGGGGGCAGAGCGAGAGAGAGGCTGGGGGCAGAGCGAGAGAGGCTGGGGGCAGAGGGAGAGAGGCTGGGGCAGAGCGAGAGAGGCTGGGGGCAGAGCGAGAGAGAGGCTGGGGGCAGAGCGAGAGTGAGGCTGGGGGCAGAGCGAGAGGGGCTGGGGGCAGAGGGAGAGAGAGGCTGGTGGCAGAGCGAGAGAGAGAGGCTGGGGGCAGAGCGAGAGAGGCTGGGGGCAGAGCGAGAGAGGCTGGGGGCAGAGCGAGAGAGGCTTGGGGCAGAGCCAGAGAGAGGTTGGGGGCAGGGCGAGAGAGATTGGGGGCAGAGGGAGAGAGATTGGGGCAGAGAGAGAGAGATTGGGGAGAGAGAGAGCGATTGGGGCAGAGAGAGATAGATTGGGGCAGAGGGAGAGAGATTGGGGCAGAGAGAGAGACTGGGGGGAGAGAGAGTGACGTGGAGAGAGAGTGACGTGGAGAGAGAGTGACGTGGGTGCGAGAGATCTGAAGGGGGAGCGAGAGACGTGGGAGAAAGAGAGAGACGGGGGAGAGAGACGGGGAGAGAGAGACGGGGGAGAGAGAGATGGGGGGAGAAAGAGACGGAGGGAGAGAGATGGAGAGAGAGAGGCTGGGGGCAGAGCGAGAGAGGCTGGGGGCAGAGCGAGAGAGGCTGGGGTCAGAGCGAGAGAGGCTGGGGGCAGAGCGAGAGAGGCTGGGGTCAGAGCGAGAGAGAGGCTGGGGGCAGAGCGAGAGAGGCTGGGGTCAGAGCGAGAGAGGCTTCGGGCAGAGCGAGAGAGAGGCTGGGGGCAGAGGGAGAGAGGCTGGGGGCAGAGCGAGAGAGGCTGGGGTCAGAGCGAGAGAGGCTGGGGGCAGAGCGAGAGAGGCTGGGGGCAGAGCGAGAGAGGCTGGGGGCAGAGGGAGAGAGAGGCTGGGGGCAGAGCGAGAGAGGCTGGGGGCAGAGCGAGAGAGAGGCTGGGGCAGAGCGAGAGAGAGGCTGGGGGCAGAGGGAGAGAGAGGCTGGGGGCAGAGGGAGAGAGAGGCTGGGGGCAGAGGGAGAGAGAGGCTGGGGGCAGAGGGAGAGAGAGGTTGGGGGCAGAGCGAGAGAGAGGCTGGGGGCAGAGCGAGAGAGAGGCTGGGGGCAGAGCGAGAGGCTGGGGGCAGAGCGAGAGAGGCTGGGGGCAGAGCGAGAGAGAGGCTGGGGGCAGAGCGAGAGAGGCTGGGGGCAGAGGGAGAGAGAGGCTGGGGGCAGAGGGAGAGAGAGGCTGGGGGCAGAGGGAGAGAGGCTGGGGGCAGAGCGAGAGAGAGGCTGGGGGCAGAGCGAGAGAGGCTGGGGGCAGAGCGAGAGAGGCTGGGGGCAGAGCGAGAGAGGCTTGGGGCAGAGCCAGAGAGAGGTTGGGGGCAGGGCGAGAGAAATTGGGGACAGAGGGAGAGAGATTGGGGCAGAGAGAGAGAGATTGGGGAGAGAGAGCGATTGGGGCAGAGAGAGATAGATCGGGGCAGAGGGAGAGAGATTGGGGCAGAGAGAGAGACTGGGGGGAGAGTGACGCGGGTGCGAGAGCTCTGAAGGGGGAGCGAGAGACGTGGGAGAAAGAGAGAGACGGGGAGAGAGAGACGGGGGGAGGGGGAGAGAGACGGGGAGAAAGAGAGACGGAGGGAGAGAGACGGAGAGAGAGAGAGGCTGGGGGCAGAGCGAGAGAGGCTGGGGTCAGAGTGAGAGAGGCTTCGGGCAGAGCGAGAGAGAGGCTGGGGGCAGAGGGAGAGAGGCTGGGGGCAGAGCGAGAGAGGCTGGGGGCAGAGCGAGAGAGGCTGGGGGCAGAGCGAGAGAGAGGCTGGGGGCAGAGCGAGAGAGGCTGGGGGCAGAGGGAGAGAGGCTGGGGCAGAGCGAGAGAGGCTGGGGGCAGAGCGAGAGAGAGGCTGGGGGCAGAGCGAGAGTGAGGCTGGGGGCAGAGCGAGAGAGGCTGGGGGCAGAGCGAGAGAGGCTGGGGGCAGAGCGAGAGAGGCTGGGGGGCAGAGCTAGAGAGAGGCTGGGGGCAGAGCGAGAGAGAGGCTGGGGCAGAGGGAGAGAGGCTGGGGGCAGAGCGAGAGAGAGGCTGGGGGCAGAGCGAGAGAGAGGCTGTGGGCAGAGCGAGAGAGAGGCTGTGGGCAGAGCGAGAGAGAGGCTGGGGGCAGAGCGAGAGAGAGGCTGGGGGCAGAGCAAGAGAGGCTGGGGGCAGAGCGAGAGAGAGGCTGGGGGCAGAGCGAGAGAGGCTGGGGGCAGAGCGAGAGAGGCTGGGGGCAGAGCGAGAGAGAGGCTGGGGGCAGGGCGAGAGAGGCTGGGGGCAGAGCGAGAGAGAGGCTGGGGGCAGAGCGAGAGAGTCTGGGGGCAGAGCGAGAGAGGCTGGGGGCAGAGCGAGAGAGGCTGGGGGCAGAGCGAGAGAGAGGCTGGGGGCAGAGCGAGGGAGAGGCTGGGGGCAGAGCGAGAGAGGCTGGGGGCAGAGCGAGAGAGAGGCTGGGGGCAGAGCGAGAGAGAGGCTGGGGGCAGAGCGAGAGAGAGGCTGGGGGCAGAGCGAGAGAGAGGCTGGGGGCAGAGCGAGAGAGAGGCTGGGGGCAGAGAGAGAGGCTGGGGGCAGAGCGAGAGAGGCTGGGGGCAGAGCGAGAGAGAGGCTGGGGGCAGAGCGAGAGAGAGGCTGGGGGCAGAGCGAGAGAGAGGCTGGGGGCAGAGCGAGAGAGAGGCTGGGGGCAGAGCGAGAGAGGCTGGGGGCAGAGCGAGAGGCTGGGGGCAGAGCGAGAGAGGCTGGGGGCAGAGCGAGAGAGGCTGGGGGGCAGAGCGAGAGAGAGGCTGGGGGCAGAGCGAGAGAGAGGCTGGGGGCAGAGCGAGAGAGAGGCTGGGGGCAGAGCGAGAGAGAGGCTGGGGGCAGAGCGAGAGAGAGGCTGGGGCAGAGCGAGAGAGAGGCTGGGGGCAGAGTGAGAGAGGCTGGGGACGAGAGAGAGGCTGGGGGCAGAGCGAGAGAGAGGCTGGGGGCAGAGCGAGAGAGAGGCTGGGGGCAGAGCGAGAGAGGCTGGGGGCAGAGCGAGAGAGAGGCTGGGGGCAGAGCGAGAGAGAGGCTGGGGGCAGAGCGAGAGAGAGGCTGGGGGCAGAGCGAGGGAGAGGCTGGGGGCAGAGCGAGAGAGAGGCTGGGGGCAGAGCGAGAGAGAGGCTGGGGGCAGAGCGAGAGAGAGGCTGGGGGCAGAGCGAGAGAGAGGCTGGGGGCAGAGCGAGAGAGGCTGGGGGCAGAGCGAGAGAGAGGCTGGGGGCAGAGCGAGAGAGAGGCTGGGGGCAGAGCGAGAGAGAGGCTGGGGGCAGAGCGAGAGAGAGGCTGGGGGCAGAGCGAGAGAGAGGCTGGGGGCAGAGCGAGAGAGAGGCTGGGGGCAGAGCGAGAGAGAGGCTGGGGGCAGAGCGAGAGAGAGGCTGGGGGCAGAGCGAGAGAGAGGCTGAGGCAGAGCGAGAGAGGCTGGGGCAGAGCGAGAGAGAGGCTGGGGGCAGAGCGAGAGAGGCTGGGGGCAGAGCGAGAGAGAGGCTGGGGGCAGAGCGAGAGAGAGGCTGGGGGCAGAGCGAGAGAGAGGCTGGGGGCAGAGCGAGAGAGAGGCTGGGGGCAGAGCGAGAGAGGCTGGGGGCAGAGCGAGAGGCTGGGGGCAGAGCGAGAGAGGCTGGGGCAGAGCGAGAGAGGCTGGGGGCAGAGCGAGAGAGAGGCTGGGGGCAGAGCGAGAGAGAGGCTGGGGGCAGAGCGAGAGAGGCTGGGGGCAGAGCGAGAGGCTGGGGGCAGAGCGAGAGAGGCTGGGGGCAGAGCGAGAGAGGCTGGGGGCAGAGCGAGAGAGAGGCTGGGGGCAGAGCGAGAGAGAGGCTGGGGGCAGAGCGAGAGAGAGGCTGGGGGCAGAGCGAGAGAGAGGCTGGGGCAGAGCGAGAGAGAGGCTGGGGGCAGAGCGAGAGAGAGGCTGGGGACAGAGCGAGAGAGGCTGGGGGCAGAGCGAGAGAGAGGCTGGGGGCAGAGCGAGAGAGAGGCTGGGGGCAGAGCGAGAGAGAGGCTGGGGGCAGAGCGAGAGAGGCTGGGGGCAGAGCGAGAGAGAGGCTGGGGGCAGAGCGAGAGAGAGGCTGGGGGCAGAGCGAGAGAGAGGCTGGGGGCAGAGCGAGGGAGAGGCTGGGGGCAGAGCGAGAGAGAGGCTGGGGCAGAGCGATAGAGAGGCTGGGGGCAGAGCGATAGAGAGGCTGGGGGCAGAGCGAGAGAGAGGCTGGGGGCACAGCGAGAGAGGCTGGGGGCAGAGGGAGAGAGAGGCTGGGGGCAGAGGGAGAGAGAGGCTGGGGCAGAGGGAGAGAGAGGCTGGGGGCAGAGCGAGAGAGGCTGGGGGCAGAGCGAGAGAGGCTTGGGGCAGAGCCAGAGAAAGGTTGGGGGCAGGGCGAGAGAGATTGGGGGCAGAGGGAGAGAGATTGGGGCAGAGAGAGATAGATTGGGGCAGAGGGAGAGAGATTGGGGCGAGAGATCTGAAGGGGGAGCGAGAGACGTGGGAGAAAGAGAGAGACGGGGAGAGAGAGACGGGGCGAGGGGGAGAGAGATGGGGAGAAAGAGAGACGGAGGGAGAGAGACGGAGAGAGAGAGAGAGGCTGGAGGCAGAGCGAGAGAGGCTGGGGTCAGCGAGAGAGAGGCTGGGGGCAGAGCGAGAGAGGCTGGGGGCAGAGCGAGAGAGAGGCTGGGGGCAGAGCGAGGGAGGCTGGGGGCAGAGCGAGAGAGGCTGGGGGCAGAGCGAGAGAGGCTGGGGGCAGAGCGAGAGAGGCTGGGGGCAGAGCGAGAGAGAGGCTGGGGGCAGAGCGAGAGAGGCTGGGGGCAGAGCGAGAGAGGCTGGGGGCAGAGCGAGAGAGGCTGGGGGCAGAGCGAGAGAGGCTGGGGGCAGAGGGAGAGAGAGGCTGGGGGCAGAGCGAGAGAGGCTGGGGGCAGAGCGAGAGAGAGGCTGGGGCAGAGCGAGAGAGAGGCTGGGGGCAGAGGGAGAGAGAGGCTGGGGGCAGAGGGAGAGAGAGGCTGGGGGCAGAGGGAGAGAGAGGCTGGGGGCAGAGGGAGAGAGAGGTTGGGGGCAGAGCGAGAGAGAGGCTGGGGGCAGAGCGAGAGAGAGGCTGGGGGGCAGAGCGAGAGGCTGGGGGCAGAGCGAGAGAGGCTGGGGGCAGAGCGAGAGAGAGGCTGGGGGCAGAGGGAGAGAGAGGCTGGGGGCAGAGGGAGAGAGAGGCTGGGGGCAGAGGGAGAGAGAGGCTGGGGGCAGAGGGAGAGAGAGGCTGGGGGCAGAGGGAGAGAGGCTGGGGGCAGAGCGAGAGAGAGGCTGGGGGCAGAGCGAGAGAGGCTGGGGGCAGAGCGAGAGAGGCTGGGGGCAGAGCGAGAGAGGCTTGGGGCAGAACCAGAGAGAGGTTGGGGGCAGGGCGAGAGAAATTGGGGACAGAGGGAGAGAGATTGGGGCAGAGAGAGAGAGATTGGGGAGAGAGAGCGATTGGGGCAGAGAGAGATAGATCGGGGCAGAGGGAGAGAGATTGGGGCAGAGAGAGAGACTGGGGGGAGAGTGACGCGGGTGCGAGAGCTCTGAAGGGGGAGCGAGAGACGTGGGAGAAAGAGAGAGACGGGGAGAGAGAGACGGGGGGAGGGGGAGAGAGACGGGGAGAAAGAGAGACGGAGGGAGAGAGACGGAGAGAGAGAGAGGCTGGGGGCAGAGCGAGAGAGGCTGGGGTCAGAGTGAGAGAGGCTTCGGGCAGAGCGAGAGAGAGGCTGGGGGCAGAGGGAGAGAGGCGGGGGGAAGAGCGAGAGAGGCTGGGGGCAGAGCGAGAGAGGCTGGGGGCAGAGCGAGAGAGAGGCTGGGGGCAGAGCGAGAGAGGCTGGGGGCAGAGGGAGAGAGGCTGGGGCAGAGCGAGAGAGGCTGGGGGCAGAGCGAGAGAGAGGCTGGGGGCAGAGCGAGAGTGAGGCTGGGGGCAGAGCGAGAGAGGCTGGGGGCAGAGCGAGAGAGGCTGGGGGCAGAGCGAGAGAGGCTGGGGGGCAGAGCTAGAGAGAGGCTGGGGGCAGAGCGAGAGAGAGGCTGGGGCAGAGGGAGAGAGGCTGGGTGCAGAGCGAGAGAGAGGCTGGGGGCAGAGCGAGAGAGAGGCTGTGGGCAGAGCGAGAGAGAGGCTGTGGGCAGAGCGAGAGAGAGGCTGGGGGCAGAGCGAGAGAGAGGCTGGGGGCAGAGCAAGAGAGGCTGGGGGCAGAGCGAGAGAGAGGCTGGGGGCAGAGCGAGAGAGGCTGGGGGCAGAGCGAGAAAGAGGCTGGGGGCAGGGCGAGAGAGGCTGGGGGCAGAGCGAGAGAGAGGCTGGGGGCAGAGCGAGAGAGTCTGGGGGCAGAGCGAGAGAGGCTGGGGGCAGAGCGAGAGAGGCTGGGGGCAGAGCGAGAGAGAGGCTGGGGGCAGAGCGAGGGAGAGGCTGGGGGCAGAGCGAGAGAGGCTGGGGGCAGAGCGAGAGAGAGGCTGGGGGCAGAGCGAGAGAGGCTGGGGGCAGAGCGAGAGAGAGGCTGGGGGCAGAGCGAGAGAGAGGCTGGGGGCAGAGCGAGAGAGAGGCTGGGGGCAGAGCGAGAGAGAGGCTGGGGGCAGAGCGAGAGAGGCTGGGGGCAGAGCGAGAGGCTGGGGGCAGAGCGAGAGAGGCTGGGGGCAGAGCGAGAGAGGCTGGGGGCAGAGCGAGAGAGAGGCTGGGGGCAGAGCGAGAGAGAGGCTGGGGGCAGAGCGAGAGAGAGGCTGGGGGCAGAGCGAGAGAGAGGCTGGGGGCAGAGCGAGAGAGAGGCTGGGGCAGAGCGAGAGAGAGGCTGGGGGCAGAGTGAGAGAGAGGCTGGGGACAGAGCGAGAGAGGCTGGGGGCAGAGCGAGAGAGAGGCTGGGGGCAGAGCGAGAGAGAGGCTGGGGGCAGAGCGAGAGAGAGGCTGGGGGCAGAGCGAGAGAGGCTGGGGGCAGAGCGAGAGAGAGGCTGGGGGCAGAGCGAGAGAGAGGCTGGGGGCAGAGCGAGAGAGAGGCTGGGGGCAGAGCGAGGGAGAGGCTGGGGGCAGAGCGAGAGAGAGGCTGGGGGCAGAGTGAGAGAGAGGCTGGGGGCAGAGCGAGAGAGAGGCTGGGGGCAGAGCGAGAGAGAGGCTGGGGGCAGAGCGAGAGAGGCTGGGGGCAGAGCGAGAGAGAGGCTGGGGGCAGAGCGAGAGAGAGGCTGGGGGCAGAGCGAGAGAGAGGCTGGGGGCAGAGCGAGAGAGAGGCTGGGGGCAGAGCGAGAGAGAGGCTGGGGGCAGAGCGAGAGAGAGGCTGGGGGCAGAGCGAGAGAGAGGCTGGGGGCAGAGCGAGAGTGAGGCTGAGGCAGAGCGAGAGAGGCTGGGGCAGAGCGAGAGAGAGGCTGGGGGCAGAGCGAGAGAGGCTGGGGGCAGAGCGAGAGAGAGGCTGGGGGCAGAGCGAGAGAGAGGCTGGGGGCAGAGCGAGAGAGAGGCTGGGGGCAGAGCGAGAGAGAGGCTGGGGGCAGAGCGAGAGAGGCTGGGGGCAGAGCGAGAGGCTGGGGGCAGAGCGAGAGAGGCTGGGGGCAGAGCGAGAGAGGCTGGGGGCAGAGCGAGAGAGAGGCTGGGGGCAGAGCGAGAGAGAGGCTGGGGGCAGAGCGAGAGAGAGGCTGGGGGCAGAGCGAGAGAGAGGCTGGGGGCAGAGCGAGAGAGAGGCTGGGGGCAGAGCGAGGGAGAGGCTGGGGGCAGAGCGAGAGAGAGGCTGGGGCAGAGCGATAGAGAGGCTGGGGGCAGAGCGATAGAGAGGCTGGGGGCAGAGCGAGAGAGAGGCTGGGGGCACAGCGAGAGAGGCTGGGGGCAGAGGGAGAGAGAGGCTGGGGGCAGAGGGAGAGAGAGGCTGGGGGCAGAGGGAGAGAGAGGCTGGGGGCAGAGCGAGAGAGGCTGGGGGCAGAGCGAGAGAGGCTTGGGGCAGAGCCAGAGAAAGGTTGGGGGCAGGGCGAGAGAGATTGGGGGCAGAGGGAGAGAGATTGGGGCAGAGAGAGATAGATTGGGGCAGAGGGAGAGAGATTGGGGCGAGAGATCTGAAGGGGGAGCGAGAGACGTGGGAGAAAGAGAGAGACGGGGAGAGAGAGACGGGGCGAGGGGGAGAGAGATGGGGAGAAAGAGAGACGGAGGGAGAGAGACGGAGAGAGAGAGAGAGGCTGGAGGCAGAGCGAGAGAGGCTGGGGTCAGCGAGAGAGAGGCTGGGGGCAGAGCGAGAGAGGCTGGGGGCAGAGCGAGAGAGAGGCTGGGGGCAGAGCGAGGGAGGCTGGGGGCAGAGCGAGAGAGGCTGGGGGCAGAGCGAGAGAGGCTGGGGGCAGAGCGAGAGAGGCTGGGGGCAGAGCGAGAGAGAGGCTGGGGGCAGAGCGAGAGAGGCTGGGGGCAGAGCGAGAGAGGCTGGGGGCAGAGCGAGAGAGGCTGGGGGCAGAGCGAGAGAGGCTGGGGGCAGAGGGAGAGAGAGGCTGGGGGCAGAGCGAGAGAGGCTGGGGGCAGAGCGAGAGAGAGGCTGGGGCAGAGCGAGAGAGAGGCTGGGGGCAGAGGGAGAGAGAGGCTGGGGGCAGAGGGAGAGAGAGGCTGGGGGCAGAGGGAGAGAGAGGCTGGGGGCAGAGGGAGAGAGAGGTTGGGGGCAGAGCGAGAGAGAGGCTGGGGCAGAGCGAGAGAGAGGCTGGGGGCAGAGGGAGAGAGAGGCTGGGGGCAGAGGGAGAGAGAGGCTGGGGGCAGAGGGAGAGAGAGGCTGGGGGCAGAGGGAGAGAGAGGTTGGGGGCAGAGGGAGAGAGAGGCTGGGGGCAGAGGGAGAGAGGCTGGGGGCAGAGCGAGAGAGAGGCTGGGGGCAGAGCGAGAGAGGCTGGGGGCAGAGCGAGAGAGGCTGGGGGCAGAGCGAGAGAGGCTTGGGGCAGAGCCAGAGAGAGGTTGGAGGCAGGGCGAGAGAAATTGGGGACAGAGGGAGAGAGATTGGGGCAGAGAGAGAGAGATTGGGGAGAGAGAGCGATTGGGGCAGAGAGAGATAGATCGGGGCAGAGGGAGAGAGATTGGGGCAGAGAGAGAGACTGGGGGGAGAGTGACGCGGGTGCGAGAGCTCTGAAGGGGGAGCGAGAGACGTGGGAGAAAGAGAGAGACGGGGAGAGAGAGACGGGGGGAGGGGGAGAGAGACGGGGAGAAAGAGAGACGGAGGGAGAGAGACGGAGAGAGAGAGAGGCTGGGGGCAGAGCGAGAGAGGCTGGGGTCAGAGTGAGAGAGGCTTCGGGCAGAGCGAGAGAGAGGCTGGGGGCAGAGGGAGAGAGGCTGGGGGCAGAGCGAGAGAGGCTGGGGGCAGAGCGAGAGAGGCTGGGGGCAGAGCGAGAGAGAGGCTGGGGGCAGAGCGAGAGAGGCTGGGGGCAGAGGGAGAGAGGCTGGGGCAGAGCGAGAGAGGCTGGGGGCAGAGCGAGAGAGAGGCTGGGGGCAGAGCGAGAGTGAGGCTGGGGGCAGAGCGAGAGAGGCTGGGGGCAGAGCGAGAGAGGCTGGGGGCAGAGCGAGAGAGGCTGGGGGGCAGAGCTAGAGAGAGGCTGGGGGCAGAGCGAGAGAGAGGCTGGGGCAGAGGGAGAGAGGCTGGGGGCAGAGCGAGAGAGAGGCTGGGGGCAGAGCGAGAGAGAGGCTGTGGGCAGAGCGAGAGAGAGGCTGTGGGCAGAGCGAGAGAGAGGCTGGGGGCAGAGCGAGAGAGAGGCTGGGGGCAGAGCAAGAGAGGCTGGGGGCAGAGCGAGAGAGAGGCTGGGGGCAGAGCGAGAGAGAGGCTGGGGGCAGAGCGAGAGAGGCTGGGGGCAGAGCGAGAGAGAGGCTGGGGGCAGGGCGAGAGAGGCTGGGGGCAGAGCGAGAGAGAGGCTGGGGGCAGAGCGAGAGAGTCTGGGGGCAGAGCGAGAGAGGCTGGGGGCAGAGCGAGAGAGGCTGGGGGCAGAGCGAGAGAGAGGCTGGGGGCAGAGCGAGGGAGAGGCTGGGGGCAGAGCGAGAGAGGCTGGGGGCAGAGCGAGAGAGAGGCTGGGGGCAGAGCGAGAGAGAGGCTGGGGGCAGAGCGAGAGAGAGGCTGGGGGCAGAGCGAGAGAGAGGCTGGGGGCAGAGAGAGAGGCTGGGGGCAGAGCGAGAGAGGCTGGGGGCAGAGCGAGAGAGAGGCTGGGGGCAGAGCGAGAGAGAGGCTGGGGGCAGAGCGAGAGAGAGGCTGGGGGCAGAGCGAGAGAGAGGCTGGGGGCAGAGCGAGAGAGGCTGGGGGCAGAGCGAGAGGCTGGGGGCAGAGCGAGAGAGGCTGGGGGCAGAGCGAGAGAGGCTGGGGGCAGAGCGAGAGAGAGGCTGGGGGCAGAGCGAGAGAGAGGCTGGGGGCAGAGCGAGAGAGAGGCTGGGGGCAGAGCGAGAGAGAGGCTGGGGGCAGAGCGAGAGAGAGGCTGGGGCAGAGCGAGAGAGAGGCTGGGGGCAGAGTGAGAGAGGCTGGGGACGAGAGAGAGGCTGGGGGCAGAGCGAGAGAGAGGCTGGGGGCAGAGCGAGAGAGAGGCTGGGGGCAGAGCGAGAGAGGCTGGGGGCAGAGCGAGAGAGAGGCTGGGGGCAGAGCGAGAGAGAGGCTGGGGGCAGAGCGAGAGAGAGGCTGGGGGCAGAGCGAGGGAGAGGCTGGGGGCAGAGCGAGAGAGAGGCTGGGGGCAGAGCGAGAGAGAGGCTGGGGGCAGAGCGAGAGAGAGGCTGGGGGCAGAGCGAGAGAGAGGCTGGGGGCAGAGCGAGAGAGGCTGGGGGCAGAGCGAGAGAGAGGCTGGGGGCAGAGCGAGAGAGAGGCTGGGGGCAGAGCGAGAGAGAGGCTGGGGGCAGAGCGAGAGAGAGGCTGGGGGCAGAGCGAGAGAGAGGCTGGGGGCAGAGCGAGAGAGAGGCTGGGGGCAGAGCGAGAGAGAGGCTGGGGGCAGAGCGAGAGAGAGGCTGGGGGCAGAGCGAGAGAGAGGCTGAGGCAGAGCGAGAGAGGCTGGGGCAGAGCGAGAGAGAGGCTGGGGGCAGAGCGAGAGAGGCTGGGGGCAGAGCGAGAGAGAGGCTGGGGGCAGAGCGAGAGAGAGGCTGGGGGCAGAGCGAGAGAGAGGCTGGGGGCAGAGCGAGAGAGAGGCTGGGGGCAGAGCGAGAGAGGCTGGGGGCAGAGCGAGAGGCTGGGGGCAGAGCGAGAGAGGCTGGGGGCAGAGCGAGAGAGGCTGGGGGCAGAGCGAGAGAGAGGCTGGGGGCAGAGCGAGAGAGAGGCTGGGGGCAGAGCGAGAGAGAGGCTGGGGGCAGAGCGAGAGAGAGGCTGGGGGCAGAGCGAGAGAGAGGCTGGGGCAGAGCGAGAGAGAGGCTGGGGGCAGAGCGAGAGAGAGGCTGTGGACAGAGCGAGAGAGGCTGGGGGCAGAGCGAGAGAGAGGCTGGGGGCAGAGCGAGAGAGAGGCTGGGGGCAGAGCGAGAGAGAGGCTGGGGGCAGAGCGAGGGAGAGGCTGGGGGCAGAGCGATAGAGAGGCTGGGGGCAGAGCGAGAGAGAGGCTGGGGGCACAGCGAGAGAGGCTGGGGGCAGAGGGAGAGAGAGGCTGGGGGCAGAGGGAGAGAGAGGCTGGGGGCAGAGGGAGAGAGAGGCTGGGGGCAGAGCGAGAGAGGCTGGGGGCAGAGCGAGAGAGGCTTGGGGCAGAGCCAGAGAAAGGTTGGGGGCAGGGCGAGAGAGATTGGGGGCAGAGGGAGAGAGATTGGGGCAGAGAGAGATAGATTGGGGCAGAGGGAGAGAGATTGGGGCGAGAGATCTGAAGGGGGAGCGAGAGACGTGGGAGAAAGAGAGAGACGGGGAGAGAGAGACGGGGCGAGGGGGAGAGAGATGGGGAGAAAGAGAGACGGAGGGAGAGAGACGGAGAGAGAGAGAGAGGCTGGAGGCAGAGCGAGAGAGGCTGGGGTCAGCGAGAGAGAGGCTGGGGGCAGAGCGAGAGAGGCTGGGGGCAGAGCGAGAGAGAGGCTGGGGGCAGAGCGAGGGAGGCTGGGGGCAGAGCGAGAGAGGCTGGGGGCAGAGCGAGAGAGGCTGGGGGCAGAGCGAGAGAGGCTGGGGGCAGAGCGAGAGAGAGGCTGGGGGCAGAGCGAGAGAGGCTGGGGGCAGAGCGAGAGAGGCTGGGGGCAGAGCGAGAGAGGCTGGGGGCAGAGCGAGAGAGGCTGGGGGCAGAGGGAGAGAGAGGCTGGGGGCAGAGCGAGAGAGGCTGGGGGCAGAGCGAGAGAGAGGCTGGGGCAGAGCGAGAGAGAGGCTGGGGGCAGAGGGAGAGAGAGGCTGGGGGCAGAGGGAGAGAGAGGCTGGGGGCAGAGGGAGAGAGAGGCTGGGGGCAGAGGGAGAGAGAGGTTGGGGGCAGAGCGAGAGAGAGGCTGGGGGCAGAGCGAGAGAGAGGCTGGGGGCAGAG
Organism: Somniosus microcephalus; assembly: GCF_052327205.1. Taxonomy (NCBI): domain Eukaryota; kingdom Metazoa; phylum Chordata; class Chondrichthyes; order Squaliformes; family Somniosidae; genus Somniosus; species Somniosus microcephalus. The sequence goes on from NC_140988.1 coordinate 70,980,535, forward strand.
CGAGAGGCTGGGGGCAGAGCGAGAGAGGCTGGGGGCAGAGCGAGAGAGAGGCTGGGGGCAGAGGGAGAGAGAGGCTGGGGGCAGAGGGAGAGAGAGGCTGGGGGCAGAGGGAGAGAGAGGCTGGGGGCAGAGGGAGAGAGAGGCTGGGGGCAGAGGGAGAGAGAGGCTGGGGGCAGAGGGAGAGAGGCTGGGGGCAGAGCGAGAGAGAGGCTGGGGGCAGAGCGAGAGAGGCTGGGGGCAGAGCGAGAGAGGCTGGGGGCAGAGCGAGAGAGGCTTGGGGCAGAACCAGAGAGAGGTTGGGGGCAGGGCGAGAGAAATTGGGGACAGAGGGAGAGAGATTGGGGCAGAGAGAGAGAGATTGGGGAGAGAGAGCGATTGGGGCAGAGAGAGATAGATCGGGGCAGAGGGAGAGAGATTGGGGCAGAGAGAGAGACTGGGGGGAGAGTGACGCGGGTGCGAGAGCTCTGAAGGGGGAGCGAGAGACGTGGGAGAAAGAGAGAGACGGGGAGAGAGAGACGGGGGGAGGGGGAGAGAGACGGGGAGAAAGAGAGACGGAGGGAGAGAGACGGAGAGAGAGAGAGGCTGGGGGCAGAGCGAGAGAGGCTGGGGTCAGAGTGAGAGAGGCTTCGGGCAGAGCGAGAGAGAGGCTGGGGGCAGAGGGAGAGAGGCTGGGGGCAGAGCGAGAGAGGCTGGGGGCAGAGCGAGAGAGGCTGGGGGCAGAGCGAGAGAGAGGCTGGGGGCAGAGCGAGAGAGGCTGGGGGCAGAGGGAGAGAGGCTGGGGCAGAGCGAGAGAGGCTGGGGGCAGAGCGAGAGAGAGGCTGGGGGCAGAGCGAGAGTGAGGCTGGGGGCAGAGCGAGAGAGGCTGGGGGCAGAGCGAGAGAGGCTGGGGGCAGAGCGAGAGAGGCTGGGGGGCAGAGCTAGAGAGAGGCTGGGGGCAGAGCGAGAGAGAGGCTGGGGCAGAGGGAGAGAGGCTGGGTGCAGAGCGAGAGAGAGGCTGGGGGCAGAGCGAGAGAGAGGCTGTGGGCAGAGCGAGAGAGAGGCTGTGGGCAGAGCGAGAGAGAGGCTGGGGGCAGAGCGAGAGAGAGGCTGGGGGCAGAGCAAGAGAGGCTGGGGGCAGAGCGAGAGAGAGGCTGGGGGCAGAGCGAGAGAGGCTGGGGGCAGAGCGAGAAAGAGGCTGGGGGCAGGGCGAGAGAGGCTGGGGGCAGAGCGAGAGAGAGGCTGGGGGCAGAGCGAGAGAGTCTGGGGGCAGAGCGAGAGAGGCTGGGGGCAGAGCGAGAGAGGCTGGGGGCAGAGCGAGAGAGAGGCTGGGGGCAGAGCGAGGGAGAGGCTGGGGGCAGAGCGAGAGAGGCTGGGGGCAGAGCGAGAGAGAGGCTGGGGGCAGAGCGAGAGAGGCTGGGGGCAGAGCGAGAGAGAGGCTGGGGGCAGAGCGAGAGAGAGGCTGGGGGCAGAGCGAGAGAGAGGCTGGGGGCAGAGCGAGAGAGAGGCTGGGGGCAGAGCGAGAGAGGCTGGGGGCAGAGCGAGAGGCTGGGGGCAGAGCGAGAGAGGCTGGGGGCAGAGCGAGAGAGGCTGGGGGCAGAGCGAGAGAGAGGCTGGGGGCAGAGCGAGAGAGAGGCTGGGGGCAGAGCGAGAGAGAGGCTGGGGGCAGAGCGAGAGAGAGGCTGGGGGCAGAGCGAGAGAGAGGCTGGGGCAGAGCGAGAGAGAGGCTGGGGGCAGAGCGAGAGAGAGGCTGGGGACAGAGCGAGAGAGGCTGGGGGCAGAGCGAGAGAGAGGCTGGGGGCAGAGCGAGAGAGAGGCTGGGGGCAGAGCGAGAGAGAGGCTGGGGGCAGAGCGAGAGAGGCTGGGGGCAGAGCGAGAGAGAGGCTGGGGGCAGAGCGAGAGAGAGGCTGGGGGCAGAGCGAGAGAGAGGCTGGGGGCAGAGCGAGGGAGAGGCTGGGGGCAGAGCGAGAGAGAGGCTGGGGGCAGAGCGAGAGAGAGGCTGGGGGCAGAGCGAGAGAGAGGCTGGGGGCAGAGCGAGAGAGAGGCTGGGGGCAGAGCGAGAGAGGCTGGGGGCAGAGCGAGAGAGAGGCTGGGGGCAGAGCGAGAGAGAGGCTGGGGGCAGAGCGAGAGAGAGGCTGGGGGCAGAGCGAGAGAGAGGCTGGGGGCAGAGCGAGAGAGAGGCTGGGGGCAGAGCGAGAGAGAGGCTGGGGGCAGAGCGAGAGAGAGGCTGGGGGCAGAGCGAGAGAGAGGCTGGGGGCAGAGCGAGAGAGAGGCTGAGGCAGAGCGAGAGAGGCTGGGGCAGAGCGAGAGAGAGGCTGGGGGCAGAGCGAGAGAGGCTGGGGGCAGAGCGAGAGAGAGGCTGGGGGCAGAGCGAGAGAGAGGCTGGGGGCAGAGCGAGAGAGAGGCTGGGGGCAGAGCGAGAGAGAGGCTGGGGGCAGAGCGAGAGAGGCTGGGGGCAGAGCGAGAGGCTGGGGGCAGAGCGAGAGAGGCTGGGGGCAGAGCGAGAGAGGCTGGGGGCAGAGCGAGAGAGAGGCTGGGGGCAGAGCGAGAGAGAGGCTGGGGGCAGAGCGAGAGAGAGGCTGGGGGCAGAGCGAGAGAGAGGCTGGGGGCAGAGCGAGAGAGAGGCTGGGGGCAGAGCGAGGGAGAGGCTGGGGGCAGAGCGAGAGAGAGGCTGGGGCAGAGCGATAGAGAGGCTGGGGGCAGAGCGATAGAGAGGCTGGGGGCAGAGCGAGAGAGAGGCTGGGGGCACAGCGAGAGAGGCTGGGGGCAGAGGGAGAGAGAGGCTGGGGGCAGAGGGAGAGAGAGGCTGGGGGCAGAGGGAGAGAGAGGCTGGGGGCAGAGCGAGAGAGGCTGGGGGCAGAGCGAGAGAGGCTTGGGGCAGAGCCAGAGAAAGGTTGGGGGCAGGGCGAGAGAGATTGGGGGCAGAGGGAGAGAGATTGGGGCAGAGAGAGATAGATTGGGGCAGAGGGAGAGAGATTGGGGCGAGAGATCTGAAGGGGGAGCGAGAGACGTGGGAGAAAGAGAGAGACGGGGAGAGAGAGACGGGGCGAGGGGGAGAGAGATGGGGAGAAAGAGAGACGGAGGGAGAGAGACGGAGAGAGAGAGAGAGGCTGGAGGCAGAGCGAGAGAGGCTGGGGTCAGCGAGAGAGAGGCTGGGGGCAGAGCGAGAGAGAGGCTGTGGACAGAGCGAGAGAGGCTGGGGGCAGAGCGAGAGAGAGGCTGGGGGCAGAGCGAGAGAGAGGCTGGGGGCAGAGCGAGAGAGAGGCTGGGGGCAGAGCGAGGGAGAGGCTGGGGGCAGAGCGAGAGAGAGGCTGGGGCAGAGCGATAGAGAGGCTGGGGGCAGAGCGATAGAGAGGCTGGGGGCAGAGCGAGAGAGAGGCTGGGGGCACAGCGAGAGAGGCTGGGGGCAGAGGGAGAGAGAGGCTGGGGGCAGAGGGAGAGAGAGGCTGGGGGCAGAGGGAGAGAGAGGCTGGGGGCAGAGCGAGAGAGGCTGGGGGCAGAGCGAGAGAGGCTTGGGGCAGAGCCAGAGAAAGGTTGGGGGCAGGGCGAGAGAGATTGGGGGCAGAGGGAGAGAGATTGGGGCAGAGAGAGATAGATTGGGGCAGAGGGAGAGAGATTGGGGCGAGAGATCTGAAGGGGGAGCGAGAGACGTGGGAGAAAGAGAGAGACGGGGAGAGAGAGACGGGGCGAGGGGGAGAGAGATGGGGAGAAAGAGAGACGGAGGGAGAGAGACGGAGAGAGAGAGAGAGGCTGGAGGCAGAGCGAGAGAGGCTGGGGTCAGCGAGAGAGAGGCTGGGGGCAGAGCGAGAGAGGCTGGGGGCAGAGCGAGAGAGAGGCTGGGGGCAGAGCGAGGGAGGCTGGGGGCAGAGCGAGAGAGGCTGGGGGCAGAGCGAGAGAGGCTGGGGGCAGAGCGAGAGAGGCTGGGGGCAGAGCGAGAGAGAGGCTGGGGGCAGAGCGAGAGAGGCTGGGGGCAGAGCGAGAGAGGCTGGGGGCAGAGCGAGAGAGGCTGGGGGCAGAGCGAGAGAGGCTGGGGGCAGAGGGAGAGAGAGGCTGGGGGCAGAGCGAGAGAGGCTGGGGGCAGAGCGAGAGAGAGGCTGGGGCAGAGCGAGAGAGAGGCTGGGGGCAGAGGGAGAGAGAGGCTGGGGGCAGAGGGAGAGAGAGGCTGGGGGCAGAGGGAGAGAGAGGCTGGGGGCAGAGGGAGAGAGAGGTTGGGGGCAGAGCGAGAGAGAGGCTGGGGGCAGAGCGAGAGAGAGGCTGGGGGCAGAGCGAGAGGCTGGGGGCAGAGCGAGAGAGGCTGGGGGCAGAGCGAGAGAGAGGCTGGGGGCAGAGGGAGAGAGAGGCTGGGGGCAGAGGGAGAGAGAGGCTGGGGGCAGAGGGAGAGAGAGGCTGGGGGCAGAGGGAGAGAGAGGCTGGGGGCAGAGGGAGAGAGAGGCTGGGGGCAGAGGGAGAGAGGCTGGGGGCAGAGCGAGAGAGAGGCTGGGGGCAGAGCGAGAGAGGCTGGGGGCAGAGCGAGAGAGGCTGGGGGCAGAGCGAGAGAGGCTTGGGGCAGAACCAGAGAGAGGTTGGGGGCAGGGCGAGAGAAATTGGGGACAGAGGGAGAGAGATTGGGGCAGAGAGAGAGAGATTGGGGAGAGAGAGCGATTGGGGCAGAGAGAGATAGATCGGGGCAGAGGGAGAGAGATTGGGGCAGAGAGAGAGACTGGGGGGAGAGTGACGCGGGTGCGAGAGCTCTGAAGGGGGAGCGAGAGACGTGGGAGAAAGAGAGAGACGGGGAGAGAGAGACGGGGGGAGGGGGAGAGAGACGGGGAGAAAGAGAGACGGAGGGAGAGAGACGGAGAGAGAGAGAGGCTGGGGGCAGAGCGAGAGAGGCTGGGGTCAGAGTGAGAGAGGCTTCGGGCAGAGCGAGAGAGAGGCTGGGGGCAGAGGGAGAGAGGCTGGGGGCAGAGCGAGAGAGGCTGGGGGCAGAGCGAGAGAGGCTGGGGGCAGAGCGAGAGAGAGGCTGGGGGCAGAGCGAGAGAGGCTGGGGGCAGAGGGAGAGAGGCTGGGGCAGAGCGAGAGAGGCTGGGGGCAGAGCGAGAGAGAGGCTGGGGGCAGAGCGAGAGTGAGGCTGGGGGCAGAGCGAGAGAGGCTGGGGGCAGAGCGAGAGAGGCTGGGGGCAGAGCGAGAGAGGCTGGGGGGCAGAGCTAGAGAGAGGCTGGGGGCAGAGCGAGAGAGAGGCTGGGGCAGAGGGAGAGAGGCTGGGTGCAGAGCGAGAGAGAGGCTGGGGGCAGAGCGAGAGAGAGGCTGTGGGCAGAGCGAGAGAGAGGCTGTGGGCAGAGCGAGAGAGAGGCTGGGGGCAGAGCGAGAGAGAGGCTGGGGGCAGAGCAAGAGAGGCTGGGGGCAGAGCGAGAGAGAGGCTGGGGGCAGAGCGAGAGAGGCTGGGGGCAGAGCGAGAAAGAGGCTGGGGGCAGGGCGAGAGAGGCTGGGGGCAGAGCGAGAGAGAGGCTGGGGGCAGAGCGAGAGAGTCTGGGGGCAGAGCGAGAGAGGCTGGGGGCAGAGCGAGAGAGGCTGGGGGCAGAGCGAGAGAGAGGCTGGGGGCAGAGCGAGGGAGAGGCTGGGGGCAGAGCGAGAGAGGCTGGGGGCAGAGCGAGAGAGAGGCTGGGGGCAGAGCGAGAGAGGCTGGGGGCAGAGCGAGAGAGAGGCTGGGGGCAGAGCGAGAGAGAGGCTGGGGGCAGAGCGAGAGAGAGGCTGGGGGCAGAGCGAGAGAGAGGCTGGGGGCAGAGCGAGAGAGGCTGGGGGCAGAGCGAGAGGCTGGGGGCAGAGCGAGAGAGGCTGGGGGCAGAGCGAGAGAGGCTGGGGGCAGAGCGAGAGAGAGGCTGGGGGCAGAGCGAGAGAGAGGCTGGGGGCAGAGCGAGAGAGAGGCTGGGGGCAGAGCGAGAGAGAGGCTGGGGGCAGAGCGAGAGAGAGGCTGGGGCAGAGCGAGAGAGAGGCTGGGGGCAGAGTGAGAGAGAGGCTGGGGACAGAGCGAGAGAGGCTGGGGGCAGAGCGAGAGAGAGGCTGGGGGCAGAGCGAGAGAGAGGCTGGGGGCAGAGCGAGAGAGAGGCTGGGGGCAGAGCGAGAGAGGCTGGGGGCAGAGCGAGAGAGAGGCTGGGGGCAGAGCGAGAGAGAGGCTGGGGGCAGAGCGAGAGAGAGGCTGGGGGCAGAGCGAGGGAGAGGCTGGGGGCAGAGCGAGAGAGAGGCTGGGGGCAGAGTGAGAGAGAGGCTGGGGGCAGAGCGAGAGAGAGGCTGGGGGCAGAGCGAGAGAGAGGCTGGGGGCAGAGCGAGAGAGGCTGGGGGCAGAGCGAGAGAGAGGCTGGGGGCAGAGCGAGAGAGAGGCTGGGGGCAGAGCGAGAGAGAGGCTGGGGGCAGAGCGAGAGAGAGGCTGGGGGCAGAGCGAGAGAGAGGCTGGGGGCAGAGCGAGAGAGAGGCTGGGGGCAGAGCGAGAGAGAGGCTGAGGCAGAGCGAGAGAGGCTGGGGCAGAGCGAGAGAGAGGCTGGGGGCAGAGCGAGAGAGGCTGGGGGCAGAGCGAGAGAGAGGCTGGGGGCAGAGCGAGAGAGAGGCTGGGGGCAGAGCGAGAGAGAGGCTGGGGGCAGAGCGAGAGAGAGGCTGGGGGCAGAGCGAGAGAGGCTGGGGGCAGAGCGAGAGGCTGGGGGCAGAGCGAGAGAGGCTGGGGGCAGAGCGAGAGAGGCTGGGGGCAGAGCGAGAGAGAGGCTGGGGGCAGAGCGAGAGAGAGGCTGGGGGCAGAGCGAGAGAGAGGCTGGGGGCAGAGCGAGAGAGAGGCTGGGGGCAGAGCGAGAGAGAGGCTGGGGGCAGAGCGAGGGAGAGGCTGGGGGCAGAGCGAGAGAGAGGCTGGGGCAGAGCGATAGAGAGGCTGGGGGCAGAGCGATAGAGAGGCTGGGGGCAGAGCGAGAGAGAGGCTGGGGGCACAGCGAGAGAGGCTGGGGGCAGAGGGAGAGAGAGGCTGGGGGCAGAGGGAGAGAGAGGCTGGGGGCAGAGGGAGAGAGAGGCTGGGGGCAGAGCGAGAGAGGCTGGGGGCAGAGCGAGAGAGGCTTGGGGCAGAGCCAGAGAAAGGTTGGGGGCAGGGCGAGAGAGATTGGGGGCAGAGGGAGAGAGATTGGGGCAGAGAGAGATAGATTGGGGCAGAGGGAGAGAGATTGGGGCGAGAGATCTGAAGGGGGAGCGAGAGACGTGGGAGAAAGAGAGAGACGGGGAGAGAGAGACGGGGCGAGGGGGAGAGAGATGGGGAGAAAGAGAGACGGAGGGAGAGAGACGGAGAGAGAGAGAGAGGCTGGAGGCAGAGCGAGAGAGGCTGGGGTCAGCGAGAGAGAGGCTGGGGGCAGAGCGAGAGAGGCTGGGGGCAGAGCGAGAGAGAGGCTGGGGGCAGAGCGAGGGAGGCTGGGGGCAGAGCGAGAGAGGCTGGGGGCAGAGCGAGAGAGGCTGGGGGCAGAGCGAGAGAGGCTGGGGGCAGAGCGAGAGAGAGGCTGGGGGCAGAGCGAGAGAGGCTGGGGGCAGAGCGAGAGAGGCTGGGGGCAGAGCGAGAGAGGCTGGGGGCAGAGCGAGAGAGGCTGGGGGCAGAGGGAGAGAGAGGCTGGGGGCAGAGCGAGAGAGGCTGGGGGCAGAGCGAGAGAGAGGCTGGGGCAGAGCGAGAGAGAGGCTGGGGGCAGAGGGAGAGAGAGGCTGGGGGCAGAGGGAGAGAGAGGCTGGGGGCAGAGGGAGAGAGAGGCTGGGGGCAGAGGGAGAGAGAGGTTGGGGGCAGAGCGAGAGAGAGGCTGGGGGCAGAGCGAGAGAGAGGCTGGGGGCAGAGCGAGAGGCTGGGGGCAGAGCGAGAGAGGCTGGGGGCAGAGCGAGAGAGAGGCTGGGGGCAGAGCGAGAGAGGCTGGGGGCAGAGGGAGAGAGAGGCTGGGGGCAGAGGGAGAGAGAGGCTGGGGGCAGAGGGAGAGAGAGGCTGGGGGCAGAGGGAGAGAGGCTGGGGGCAGAGCGAGAGAGAGGCTGGGGGCAGAGCGAGAGAGGCTGGGGGCAGAGCGAGAGAGGCTGGGGGCAGAGCGAGAGAGGCTTGGGGCAGAACCAGAGAGAGGTTGGGGGCAGGGCGAGAGAAATTGGGGACAGAGGGAGAGAGATTGGGGCAGAGAGAGAGAGATTGGGGAGAGAGAGCGATTGGGGCAGAGAGAGATAGATCGGGGCAGAGGGAGAGAGATTGGGGCAGAGAGAGAGACTGGGGGGAGAGTGACGCGGGTGCGAGAGCTCTGAAGGGGGAGCGAGAGACGTGGGAGAAAGAGAGAGACGGGGAGAGAGAGACGGGGGGAGGGGGAGAGAGACGGGGAGAAAGAGAGACGGAGGGAGAGAGACGGAGAGAGAGAGAGGCTGGGGGCAGAGCGAGAGAGGCTGGGGTCAGAGTGAGAGAGGCTTCGGGCAGAGCGAGAGAGAGGCTGGGGGCAGAGGGAGAGAGGCTGGGGGCAGAGCGAGAGAGGCTGGGGGCAGAGCGAGAGAGGCTGGGGGCAGAGCGAGAGAGAGGCTGGGGGCAGAGCGAGAGAGGCTGGGGGCAGAGGGAGAGAGGCTGGGGCAGAGCGAGAGAGGCTGGGGGCAGAGCGAGAGAGAGGCTGGGGGCAGAGCGAGAGTGAGGCTGGGGGCAGAGCGAGAGAGGCTGGGGGCAGAGCGAGAGAGGCTGGGGGCAGAGCGAGAGAGGCTGGGGGGCAGAGCTAGAGAGAGGCTGGGGGCAGAGCGAGAGAGAGGCTGGGGCAGAGGGAGAGAGGCTGGGTGCAGAGCGAGAGAGAGGCTGGGGGCAGAGCGAGAGAGAGGCTGTGGGCAGAGCGAGAGAGAGGCTGTGGGCAGAGCGAGAGAGAGGCTGGGGGCAGAGCGAGAGAGAGGCTGGGGGCAGAGCAAGAGAGGCTGGGGGCAGAGCGAGAGAGAGGCTGGGGGCAGAGCGAGAGAGGCTGGGGGCAGAGCGAGAAAGAGGCTGGGGGCAGGGCGAGAGAGGCTGGGGGCAGAGCGAGAGAGAGGCTGGGGGCAGAGCGAGAGAGTCTGGGGGCAGAGCGAGAGAGGCTGGGGGCAGAGCGAGAGAGGCTGGGGGCAGAGCGAGGGAGAGGCTGGGGGCAGAGCGAGGGAGAGGCTGGGGGCAGAGCGAGAGAGGCTGGGGGCAGAGCGAGAGAGAGGCTGGGGGCAGAGCGAGAGAGGCTGGGGGCAGAGCGAGAGAGAGGCTGGGGGCAGAGCGAGAGAGAGGCTGGGGGCAGAGCGAGAGAGAGGCTGGGGGCAGAGCGAGAGAGAGGCTGGGGGCAGAGCGAGAGAGGCTGGGGGCAGAGCGAGAGGCTGGGGGCAGAGCGAGAGAGGCTGGGGGCAGAGCGAGAGAGGCTGGGGGCAGAGCGAGAGAGAGGCTGGGGGCAGAGCGAGAGAGAGGCTGGGGGCAGAGCGAGAGAGAGGCTGGGGGCAGAGCGAGAGAGAGGCTGGGGGCAGAGCGAGAGAGAGGCTGGGGCAGAGCGAGAGAGAGGCTGGGGGCAGAGTGAGAGAGAGGCTGGGGACAGAGCGAGAGAGGCTGGGGGCAGAGCGAGAGAGAGGCTGGGGGCAGAGCGAGAGAGAGGCTGGGGGCAGAGCGAGAGAGAGGCTGGGGGCAGAGCGAGAGAGGCTGGGGGCAGAGCGAGAGAGAGGCTGGGGGCAGAGCGAGAGAGAGGCTGGGGGCAGAGCGAGAGAGAGGCTGGGGGCAGAGCGAGGGAGAGGCTGGGGGCAGAGCGAGAGAGAGGCTGGGGCAGAGCGAGAGAGAGGCTGGGGGCAGAGCGAGAGAGAGGCTGGGGGCAGAGCGAGAGAGAGGCTGGGGGCAGAGCGAGAGAGGCTGGGGGCAGAGCGAGAGAGAGGCTGGGGGCAGAGCGAGAGAGAGGCTGGGGGCAGAGCGAGAGAGAGGCTGGGGGCAGAGCGAGAGAGAGGCTGGGGGCAGAGCGAGAGAGAGGCTGGGGGCAGAGCGAGAGAGAGGCTGGGGGCAGAGCGAGAGAGAGGCTGGGGGCAGAGCGAGAGAGAGGCTGGGGGCAGAGCGAGAGAGAGGCTGAGGCAGAGCGAGAGAGGCTGGGGCAGAGCGAGAGAGAGGCTGGGGGCAGAGCGAGAGAGGCTGGGGGCAGAGCGAGAGAGAGGCTGGGGGCAGAGCGAGAGAGAGGCTGGGGGCAGAGCGAGAGAGAGGCTGGGGGCAGAGCGAGAGAGAGGCTGGGGGCAGAGCGAGAGAGGCTGGGGGCAGAGCGAGAGGCTGGGGGCAGAGCGAGAGAGGCTGGGGGCAGAGCGAGAGAGGCTGGGGGCAGAGCGAGAGAGAGGCTGGGGGCAGAGCGAGAGAGAGGCTGGGGGCAGAGCGAGAGAGAGGCTGGGGGCAGAGCGAGAGCGAGGCTGGGGGCAGAGCGAGAGAGAGGCTGGGGCAGAGCGAGAGAGAGGCTGGGGGCAGAGCGAGAGAGAGGCTGGGGACAGAGCGAGAGAGGCTGGGGGCAGAGCGAGAGAGAGGCTGGGGGCAGAGCGAGAGAGAGGCTGGGGGCAGAGCGAGAGAGAGGCTGGGGGCAGAGCGAGAGAGGCTGGGGGCAGAGCGAGAGAGAGGCTGGGGGCAGAGCGAGAGAGAGGCTGGGGGCAGAGCGAGAGAGAGGCTGGGGGCAGAGCGAGGGAGAGGCTGGGGGCAGAGCGAGAGAGAGGCTGGGGGCAGAGCGATAGAGAGGCTGGGGGCAGAGCGATAGAGAGGCTGGGGGCAGAGCGAGAGAGAGGCTGGGGGCACAGCGAGAGAGGCTGGGGGCAGAGGGAGAGAGAGGCTGGGGGCAGAGGGAGAGAGAGGCTGGGGGCAGAGGGAGAGAGAGGCTGGGGGCAGAGCGAGAGAGGCTGGGGGCAGAGCGAGAGAGGCTTGGGGCAGAGCCAGAGAAAGGTTGGGGGCAGGGCGAGAGAGATTGGGGGCAGAGGGAGAGAGATTGGGGAGAGAGAGCGATTGGGGCAGAGAGAGATAGATTGGGGCAGAGGGAGAGAGATTGGGGCGAGAGATCTGAAGGGGGAGCGAGAGACGTGGGAGAAAGAGAGAGACGGGGAGAGAGAGACGGGGCGAGGGGGAGAGAGATGGGGAGAAAGAGAGACGGAGGGAGAGAGACGGAGAGAGAGAGAGAGGCTGGAGGCAGAGCGAGAGAGGCTGGGGTCAGCGAGAGAGAGGCTGGGGGCAGAGCGAGAGAGGCTGGGGGCAGAGCGAGAGAGAGGCTGGGGGCAGAGCAAGGGAGGCTGGGGGCAGAGCGAGAGAGGCTGGGGGCAGAGCGAGAGAGGCTGGGGGCAGAGCGAGAGAGGCTGGGGGCAGAGCGAGAGAGAGGCTGGGGGCAGAGCGAGAGAGGCTGGGGGCAGAGCGAGAGAGGCTGGGGGCAGAGCGAGAGAGGCTGGGGGCAGAGCGAGAGAGGCTGGGGGCAGAGCGAGAGAGGCTGGGGGCAGAGCGAGAGAGGCTGGGGGCAGAGCGAGAGAGAGGCTGGGGGCAGAGCGAGAGAGAGGCTGGGGCAGAGGGAGAGAGGCTGGGGGCAGAGCGAGAGAGAGGCTGTGGGCAGAGCGAGAGAGGCTGTGGGCAGAGCGAGAGAGAGGCTGTGGGCAGAGCGAGAGACAGGCTGGGGGCAGAGCGAGAGAGAGTCTGGGGGCAGAGCGAGAGAGAGGCTGGGGGCAGAGCAAGAGAGGCTGGGGGCAGAGTGAGAGAGGGGCTGGGGGCAGAGCGAGAGAGAGGCTGGGGGCAGAGCGAGAGAGGCTGGGGGCAGAACGAGAGAGAGGCTGGGGGCAGGGCGAGAGAGGCTGGGGGCAGAGCGAGAGAGAGTCTGGGGGCAGAGCGAGAGTCTGGGGGCAGAGCGAGAGAGGCTGGGGGCAGAGCGAGAGAGGCTGGGGCAGAGGGAGAGAGAGGCTGGGGGCAGAGCGAGAGAGAGGCTGGGGGCAGAGCGAGAGAGGCTGGGGGCAGAGCGAGAGAGGCTGGGGGCAGAGCTAGAGAGAGGTTGGGGGCAGGGCGAGAGAGATTGGGGAGAGAGAGCGATTGGGGCAGAGAGAGATAGATTGGGGCAGAGGGAGAGAGATTGGGGCAGAGAGATAGATTGGGGCAGAGAGAGATAGATTGGGGCAGAGGGAGAGAGATTGGGGCAGAGAGAGAGACTGGGGGGAGAGAGAGTGACGTGGGTGCGAGAGATCTGAAGGGGGAGCGAGAGACGGGGAGAGAGACGGGGAGAAAGAGAGACGGGAGAGAGACGGAGGGAGAGAGACGGAGAGAGAGAGAGGCTGGGGGCAGAGCGAGAGAGAGGCTGGGGGCAGAGCAAGAGAGGCTGGGGTCAGAGCGAGAGAGAGGCTGGGGGCAGAGCGAGAGAGGCTGGGGGCAGAGCGAGAGAGAGGCTGGGGGCAGAGCGAGAGAGGCTGGGGGCAGAGCGAGAGAGGCTGGGGGCAGAGCGATAGAGAGGCTGGGGGCAGAGCGAGAGAGGCTGGGGGCAGAGCGAGAGAGGCTGGGGGCAGAGCGAGAGAGATTGGGGCAGAGGGAGAGAGAGGCTGGGGGCAGAGCGAGACAGGCTGGGGGCAGAGCGAGAGAGGCTGGGGGCAGAGAGCGAGAGAGGCTGGGGGCAGAGCGAGAGAGGCTGGGGGCAGAGCGAGAGAGGCTGGGGGCAGAGCGAGAGAGGCTGGGGGCAGAGCGAGAGAGAGGCTGGGGGCAGAGCGAGGGAGGCTGGGGCAGAGCGAGAGAGAGGCTGGGGGCAGAGGGAGAGAGAGGCTGGGGGCAGAGCGAGAGAGGCTGGGGGCAGAGCGAGAGAGGCTGGGGGCAGAGCGAGAGAGAGGCTGGGGGCAGAGCGAGAGGCTGGGGGCAGAGAGAGAGAAGCTGGGGGCAGAGGGAGAGAGAGGCTGGGGGCAGAGCGAGAGAGGCTGGGGGCAGAGCGAGAGAGAGGCTGGGGGCAGAGCGAGAGAGGCTGGGGGCAGAGCGAGAGAGGCTGGGGGCAGAGCGAGAGAGATTGGGGCAGAGAGAGAGACTGGGGGGAGAGAGAGTGACGTGGGTGCGAGAGATCTGAAGGGGGAGCGAGAGACGGGGAGAGAGACGGGGAGAAAGAGAGACGGGAGAGAGACGGAGGGAGAGAGACGGAGAGAGAGAGAGGCTGGGGGCAGAGCGAGAGAGAGGCTGGGGGCAGAGCAAGAGAGGCTGGGGTCAGAGCGAGAGAGAGGCTGGGGGCAGAGCGAGAGAGAGGCTGGGGGCAGAGCGAGAGAGGCTGGGGGCAGAGCGATAGAGAGGCTGGGGGCAGAGCGAGAGAGGCTGGGGGCAGAGCGAGAGAGGCTGGGGGCAGAGCGAGAGAGATTGGGGCAGAGGGAGAGAGAGGCTGGGGGCAGAGCGAGACAGGCTGGGGGCAGAGCGAGAGAGGCTGGGGGCAGAGAGAGAGAGAATCTGGGGGCAGAGCGAGAGAGGCTGGGGGCAGAGCGAGAGAGGCTGGGGGCAGAGCGAGAGAGGCTGGGGGCAGAGCGAGAGAGAGGCTGGGGGCAGAGCGAGGGAGGCTGGGGCAGAGCGAGAGAGAGGCTGGGGGCAGAGGGAGAGAGAGGCTGGGGGCAGAGCGAGAGAGGCTGGGGGCAGAGCGAGAGAGGCTGGGGGCAGAGCGAGAGAGAGGCTGGGGGCAGAGCGAGAGGCTGGGGGCAGAGGGAGAGAGAAGCTGGGGGCAGAGGGAGAGAGAGGCTGGGGGCAGAGCGAGAGAGGCTGGGGGCAGAGCGAGAGAGGCTGGGGGCAGAGCGAGAGAGAGGCTGGGGGCAGAGCGAGAGAGGCTGGGGGCAGAGATAGAGAGGCTGGGGCAGAGCGAGAGAGGCTGGGGGCTGAGCGAGAGAGAGGCTGGGGGCAGAGCGAGAGTGAGGCTGGGGGCAGAGCGAGAGGGGCTGGGGGCAGAGGGAGAGAGAGGCTGGTGGCAGAGCGAGAGAGAGGCTGGGGGCAGAGCGAGAGAGGCTGGGGGCAGAGCGAGAGAGGCTGGGGGCAGAGCGAGAGAGGCTTGGGGCAGAGCCAGAGAGAGGTTGGGGGCAGGGCGAGAGAGATTGGGGGCAGAGGGAGAGAGATTGGGGAGAGAGAGAGCGATTGGGGCAGAGAGAGATAGATTGGGGCAGAGGGAGAGAGATTGGGGCAGAGAGAGAGACTGGGGGGAGAGAGAGTGACGTGGAGAGAGAGTGACGTGGAGAGAGAGTGACGTGGGTGCGAGAGATCTGAAGGGGGAGCGAGAGACGTGGGAGAAAGAGAGAGACGGGGGAGAGAGACGGGGAGAGAGAGACGGGGGAGAGAGAGATGGGGGGAGCAAGAGACGGAGGGAGAGAGACGGAGAGAGAGAGGCTGGGGGCAGAGCGAGAGAGGCTGGGGTCAGAGCGAGAGAGAGGCTGGGGTCAGAGCGAGAGAGGCTGGGGTCAGAGCGAGAGAGGCTGGGGGCAGAGCGAGAGAGGCTGGGGTCAGAGCGAGAGAGAGGCTGGGGTCAGAGCGAGAGAGAGGCTGGGGGCAGAGGGAGAGAGAGGCTGGGGGCAGAGCGAGAGAGGCTGGGGGCAGAGCGAGAGAGGGGCTGGGGCAGAGCGAGAGAGAGGCTGGGGGCAGAGCGAGAGAGGCTGGGGGCAGAGGGAGAGAGAGGCTGGGGGCAGAGGGAGAGAGAGGCTGGGGGCAGAGGGAGAGAGGCTGGGGGCAGAGGGAGAGAGAGGCTGGGGGCAGAGCGAGAGAGAGGCTGGGGGCAGAGCGAGAGAGAGGCTGGGGGCAGAGCGAGAGAGAGGCTGGGGGCAGAGCGAGAGGCTGGGGGCAGAGCGAGAGAGGCTGGGGGCAGAGCGAGAGAGAGGCTGGGGGCAGAGCGAGAGAGGCTGGGGGCAGAGGGAGAGAGAGGCTGGGGGCAGAGGGAGAGAGAGGCTGGGGGCAGAGGGAGAGAGAGGCTGGGGGCAGAGGGAGAGAGAGGCTGGGGCAGAGCGAGAGAGAGGCTGGGGGCAGAGCGAGAGAGGCTGGGGGCAGAGCGAGAGAGGCTTGGGGCAGAGCCAGAGAGAGGTTGGGGGCAGGGCGAGAGAAATTGGGGAGAGAGGGAGAGAGATTGGGGCAGAGAGAGAGCGATTGGGGCAGAGAGAGATAGATCGGGGCAGAGGGAGAGAGATTGGGGCAGAGAGAGAGACTGGGGGGAGAGTGACGCGGGTGCGAGAGATCTGAAGGGGGAGCGAGAGACGTGGGAGAAAGAGAGAGACGGGGGAGAGAGAGACGGGGGGAGGGGGAGAGAGACGGGGAGAAAGAGAGACGGAGGGGGAGAGACGGAGAGAGAGAGAGGCTGGGGTCAGAGCGAGAGAGGCTGGGGTCAGAGCGAGTGAGGCTTCGGGCAGAGCGAGAGAGAGGCTGGGGGCAGAGCGAGAGAGAGGCTGGGGGCAGAGCGAGAGAGAGGCTGGGGGCAGAGTGAGAGAGAGGCTGGGGCAGAGCGAGAGAGAGGCTGGGGGCAGAGCGGGAGAGGCTGCTGGGCAGAGCGAGAGAGAGGCTGGGGCAGAGCGAGAGAGAGGCTGGGGGCAGAGCGAGAGAGAGGCTGGGGGCAGAGTGAGAGAGAGGCTGGGGGCAGAGCGAGAGAGAGGCTGGGGGCAGAGCGAGAGAGAGGCTGGGGGCAGAGTGAGAGAGGCTGGGGGCAGAGCGAGAGAGAGGCTGGGGGCAGAGCGAGAGAGAGGCTGGGGGCAGAGCGAGAGAGGCTGGGGGCAGAGCGAGAGAGAGGCTGGGGGCAGAGCGGGAGAGGCTGCTGGGCAGAGCGAGAGAGAGGCTGGGGCAGAGCGAGAGAGAGGCTGGGGGCAGAGCGAGAGAGAGGCTGGGGGCAGAGCGAGAGAGAGGCTGGGGGCAGAGCGAGAGAGAGGCTGGGGGCCGAGCGAGAGAGAGGCTGGGGGCAGAGCGAGAGAGAGGCTGGGGGCAGAGCGAGAGAGAGGCTGGGGGCAGAGCGAGAGAGAGGCTGGGGGCAGAGCGAGAGAGGGGCTGGGGGCAGAGCGAGAGAGGCTGGGGGCAGAACGAGAGAGAGGCTGGGGGCAGAACGAGAGAGAGGCTGGGGCAGAGCGAGAGAGAGGCTGGGGGCAGAGGGAGCGAGAGGCTGGGGGCAGAGCGAGAGAGAGGCTGGGGCAGAGCGAGAGAGAGGCTGGGGGCAGAGCGAGAGGCTGGGGGCAGAGGGAGAGAGAAGCTGGGGGAGAGGGAGAGAGAGGCTGGGGGCAGAGCGAGAGAGGCTGGGGGCAGAGCGAGAGAGAGGCTGGGGGCAGAGCGAGAGAGGCTGGGGGCAGAGGGAGAGAGGCTGGGGGCAGAGCGAGAGAGAGGCTGGGGGCAGAGCGAGAGTGAGGCTGGGGGCAGAGCGAGAGGGGCTGGGGTCAGAGGGAGAGAGATGCTGGTGGCAGAGCGAGAGAGAGGCTGGGGGCAGAGCGAGAGAGGCTGGGGGCAGAGCGAGAGAGGCTGGGGGCAGAGCGAGAGAGGCTTGGGGCAGAGCCAGAGAGAGGTTGGGGGCAGGGCGAGAGAGATTGGGGGCAGAGGGAGAGAGATTGGGGCAGAGAGAGAGAGATTGGGGAGAGAGAGAGCGATTGGGGCAGAGAGAGATAGATTGGGGCAGAGGGAGAGAGATTGGGGCAGAGAGAGTGACGTGGAGAGAGAGTGACGTGGAGAGAGAGTGACGTGGGTGCGAGAGATCTGAAGGGGGAGCGAGAGACGTGGGAGAAAGAGAGAGACGGGGGAGAGAGACGGAGAGAGAGACGGGGGAGAGAGAGATGGGGGGAGAAAGAGACGGAGGGAGAGAGACGGAGAGAGAGAGGCTGGGGGCAGAGCGAGAGAGGCTGGGGTCAGAGCGAGAGAGAGGCTGGGGTCAGAGCGAGAGAGGCTGGGGTCAGAGCGAGAGAGGCTGGGGGCAGAGCGAGAGAGGCTGGGGTCAGAGCGAGAGAGAGGCTGGGGTCAGAGCGAGAGAGAGGCTGGGGGCAGAGGGAGAGAGAGGCTGGGGGCAGAGCGAGAGAGAGGCTGGGGCAGAGCGAGAGAGAGGCTGGGGGCAGAGCGAGAGAGGCTGGGGGCAGAGGGAGAGAGAGGCTGGGGGCAGAGGGAGAGAGGCTGGGGGCAGAGGGAGAGAGAGGCTGGGGGCAGAGCGAGAGAGAGGCTGGGGGCAGAGCGAGAGGCTGGGGGCAGAGCGAGAGAGGCTGGGGCAGAGCGAGAGAGAGGCTGGGGGCAGAGCGAGAGAGGCTGGGGGCAGAGGGAGAGAGAGGCTGGGGGCAGAGGGAGAGAGAGGCTGGGGGCAGAGGGAGAGAGAGGCTGGGGGCAGAGGGAGAGAGAGGCTGGGGGTAGAGCGAGAGAGAGGCTGGGGGCAGAGCGAGAGAGGCTGGGGGCAGAGCGAGAGAGGCTTGGGGCAGAGCCAGAGAGAGGTTGGGGGCAGGGCGAGAGAAATTGGGGACAGAGGGAGAGAGATTGGGGCAGAGAGAGAGAGATTGGGGAGAGAGAGCGATTGGGGCAGAGAGAGATAGATCGGGGCAGAGGGAGAGAGATTGGGGCAGAGAGAGAGACTGGGGGGAGAGTGACGCGGGTGCGAGAGTTCTGAAGGGGGAGCGAGAGACGTGGGAGAAAGAGAGAGACGGGGGAGAGAGAGACGGGGGGAGGGGGAGAGAGACGGGGAGAAAGAGAGACGGAGGGGGAGAGACGGAGAGAGAGAGAGGCTGGGGTCAGAGCGAGAGAGGCTGGGGTCAGAGCGAGAGAGGCTTCGGGCAGAGCGAGAGAGAGGCTGGGGGCAGAGCGAGAGAGAGGCTGGGGGCAGAGCGAGAGAGAGGCTGGGGGCAGAGTGAGAGAGAGGCTGGGGGCAGAGCGAGAGAGGCTGGGGGCAGAGCGAGAGAGAGGCTGGGGGCAGAGCGAGAGAGAGGCTGGGGGCAGAGCGAGAGAGAGGCTGGGGGCAGAGCGAGAGAGAGGCTGGGGGCAGAGCGAGAGAGAGGCTGGGGGCAGAGCGAGAGAGAGGCTGGGGGCAGAGCGAGAGAGGCTGGGGGCAGAGCGAGAGAGAGGCTGGGGGCAGAGCGGGAGAGGCTGCTGGGCAGAGCGAGAGAGAGGCTGGGGCAGAGCGAGAGAGAGGCTGGGGGCAGAGCGAGAGAGAGGCTGGGGGCAGAGCGAGAGAGAGGCTGGGGGCCGAGCGAGAGAGAGGCTGGGGGCAGAGCGAGAGAGAGGCTGGGGGCAGAGCGAGAGAGAGGCTGGGGGCAGAGCGAGAGAGAGGCTGGGGGCAGAGCGAGAGAGGGGCTGGGGGCAGAGCGAGAGAGGCTGGGGGCAGAACGAGAGAGAGGCTGGGGGCAGAACGAGAGAGGGGCTGGGGCAGAGCGAGAGAGAGGCTGGGGGCAGAGCGAGAGGCTGGGGGCAGAGCGAGAGAGGCTGGGGCAGAGCAAGAGAGGCTGGGGGCAGAGCGAGAGAGAGGCTGGTGGCAGAGCGAGAGAGAGGCTGTGGGGAGAGCGAGAGTGAGGCTGGGGCAGAGGGAGAGAGAGGCTGGGGGCAGAGCCAGAGAGAGGTTGAGGGCAGGGCGAGAGAGATTGGGGGCAGAGGGAGAGAGATTGGGGGCAGAGGGAGAGAGATTGGGGCAGAGCGAGAGAGATTGAGGCAGTGATAGATAGATTGGGGCAGAGGGAGAGACATTTGGGCAGATAGAGAGACTGGGGGGAGAGAACAGGGATTACAGGAACAACTAGACCTACTCGACAAATACTGCCAAAATTGGGCTCTAACAGTAAATCTAAAGAAAACCAACATCATGATTTTTCAAAAAAGACCCAGATGTCAGGAAAACAAATACCAGTTTACCCTCAGTGATACCACTATAGGACACACTATGAGCTACACCTACCTTGGTCTAACTATTGCAGCATCAGGGAGCTTCAGCATAGCAGTGAATGCACTAAAAGAAAAAGCCCGAAGAGCCCTATATGCAATAAAAAGAAAATTCTACAACATCCAAATCCCAATCAAAATCTGGCTCAAAATATTTGACAGCATAATCCTGCCCATTGCACTGTACGGTAGTGAAGTATGGGGCCCGCTAAATCACCAAAGCTACACTAAATGGGAAAAACACACAATAGAAGCCCTACATGCAGAATTCTGCCGAAGCATCCTTCGCACCCAAAGAAAAACGCCAACAAATGCATGCAGAGCCGAACTAGGCAGATACCCACTGATAATAAACATCCAAAAACGAGCACTAAACTTCCTAAATCACCTCAAATCTAGCTCCCCAGACACCCTTCATTTCAAAGCCTTTCAGACCCAAGAGCTAAACCCAGAAAAGAGTCCCCTGAGTCAGCTGCTACTGAAACTAAGTACTCAGCCGGACCCTGACCAGCCCCAGACCAACACAGCCGTCCAAACACCAATCCGAGTGAACCAAATCATTAAACAATGCAAAGAAACCTACCTGGAACATTGGAACAAAATAACCGAAAGCCAAAGCAGATTAGAATGTTACCGGGCCCTAAAAAGAGAATATAAACTGGCAGACTACCTCACGACCATCAGAGACACAAAACAGAGACAGACCCTCACCAGGTACAGACTAAGCGACCACCAACTGGAAATTGAAAAAGGCAGATACAAGAAATCCTGGCAGCCTAGAGAGAATAGAATATGCGATCAATGTCTGGCCGGCGAGGTTGAAACAGAAATGCATTTCCTCCTAAAATGCGAAAAATTCAACACATCAAGAAACATATTATTCAACAAGCTAAGCCAAACAACCCCAGATTTCAAGGAATTGGATGATCTGTCAAAATTGAGATTAGTCCTAGGAGAAGGAGACAGACCATACCTTGGGGCCAAATATGTAACAACATGTCACAACCTGAGGACTGTTTAAAAGTAAGACTGTTTAAAATTAATATTGAACGTACCAAATGAAGTAGAAAGACTGTTTAAAATTAATATTGTTTAAAAGTAATATTGTATGTACCCAACAAATGTCAAATCGATTGACACCTACAGAATGTTGGAAAACTGTACCTTTTTCCTATGTAAGCTTTGGCAATATGGTTCTCTGTAAACTTTCATGCCAATAAAGCATTGGAATTGAATTGAATTGAATTGAATTGAGTGACGTGGAGAGAGAGTGACGTGGGTGCGAGAGATCTGAAGGGGGAGCGAGAGACGTGGGAGAAAGAGAGAGACGGGGGAGAGAGACGGGGAGAGAGAGACGGGGGAGAGAGAGACGGGGGGAGGGGGAGACAGACGGGGAGAAAGAGAGACGGAGAGAGAGGGACGGGGAGAGAGCGAGAGAGGGTCGCGGAGAGAGAAAGAGACGGGGGAGAGAGAGACGGGGGAGAGCGACGGGGCAGAGAGCGACGGGGCAGAGAGAGACGGGGGGAGAGAGAGACGGGGGGAGAGAGAGACGGGGGGAGAGAGAGACGGGGGAGAGAGAGACGGGGGAGAGAGAGACGGGGGGAGAGAGAGAGAGAGACGGGGTGGGGGCGGGCAGAGAGAGACTGCGGGGGGGGAGAGAGAGACGGGGGTGGGGAGAGAGAGACCGGGGGGCAGAGCGAGAGAGAGGCTGGGGCAGAACGAGAGAGGCTGGGGGCAGAGTGAGAGAGGCTTTGGGCAGAGCGAGAGAGAGGCTGGGGGCAGAGCGAGAGAGAGGCTGGGGGCAGAGCGAGAGAGAGGCTGGGGGCAGAGCGAGAGAGAGGCTGGGGGCAGAGCGAGAGAGAGGCTGGGGGCAGAGTGAGAGAGGCTGGGGGCAGAGCGAGAGAGAGGCTGGGGGCAGAGCGAGAGAGAGGCTGGGGGCAGAGCGAGAGAGGCTGGGGGCAGAGCGAGAGAGAGGCTGGGGGCAGAGCGGGAGAGGCTGCTGGGCAGAGCGAGAGAGAGGCTGGGGCAGAGCGAGAGAGAGGCTGGGGGCAGAGCGAGAGAGAGGCTGGGGGCAGAGCGAGAGAGAGGCTGGGGGCAGAGCGAGAGAGAGGCTGGGGGCAGAGCGAGAGAGAGGCTGGGGGCAGAGCGAGAGAGAGGCTGGGGGCAGGGCGAGAGAGGCTGGGGGCAGAGCGAGAGAGAGTCTGGGGGCAGAGCGAGAGAGTCTGGGGGCAGAGCGAGAGAGGCTGGGGGCAGAGCGAGAGAGGCTGGGGCAGAGGGAGAGAGAGGCTGGGGGCAGAGCGAGAGAGAGGCTGGGGGCAGAGGGAGAGAGAGGCTGGGGGCAGAGCGAGAGAGGCTGGGGGCAGAGCGAGAGAGGCTGGGGGCAGAGCTAGAGAGAGGTTGGGGGCAGGGCGAGAGAGATTGGGGCAGAGAGAGATAGATTGGGGCAGAGGGAGAGAGATTGGGGCAGAGAGATAGATTGGGGCAGAGAGAGATAGATTGGGGCAGAGGGAGAGAGATTGGGGCAGAGAGAGAGACTGGGGGGTTAGAGAGTGACGTGGGTGCGAGAGATCTGAAGGGGGAGCGAGAGACGGGGAGAGAGAGACGGGGGAGAGAGACGGGGAGAAAGAGAGACGGAGGGAGAGAGACGGAGGGAGAGAGACGGAGAGAGAGAGAGGCTGGGGGCAGAGCGAGAGAGAGGCTGGGGGCAGAGCAAGAGAGGCTGGGGTCAGAGCGAGAGAGAGGCTGGGGGCAGAGCGAGAGAGGCTGGGGGCAGAGCGAGAGAGGCTGGGGGCAGAGCGATAGAGAGGCTGGGGGCAGAGCGAGAGAGGCTGGGGGCAGAGCGAGAGAGATTGGGGCAGAGGGAGAGAGAGGCTGGGGGCAGAGCGAGACAGGCTGGGGGCAGAGCGAGAGAGGCTGGGGGCAGAGAGAGAGAGGCTGGGGGCAGAGCGAGAGAGGCTGGGGGCAGAGCGAGAGAGGCTGGGGGCAGAGCGAGAGAGGCTGGGGGCAGAGCGAGAGAGAGGCTGGGGGCAGAGCGAGGGAGGCTGGGGCAGAGCGAGAGAGAGGCTGGGGGCAGAGGGAGAGAGAGGCTGGGGGCAGAGCGAGAGAGGCTGGGGGCAGAGCGAGAGAGGCTGGGGGCAGAGCGAGAGAGAGGCTGGGGGCAGAGCGAGAGGCTGGGGGCAGAGGGAGAGAGAAGCTGGGGGCAGAGGGAGAGAGAGGCTGGGGGCAGAGCGAGAGAGGCTGGGGGCAGAGCGAGAGAGAGGCTGGGGGCAGAGCGAGAGAGGCTGGGGGCAGAGGGAGAGAGGCTGGGGCAGAGCGAGAGAGAGGCTGGGGGCAGAGCGAGAGAGAGGCTGGGGGCAGAGCGAGAGTGAGGCTGGGGGCAGAGCGAGAGGGGCTGGGGGCAGAGGGAGAGAGAGGCTGGTGGCAGAGCGAGAGAGGCTGGGGGCAGAGCGAGAGAGGCTGGGGGCAGAGCGAGAGAGGCTGGGGGCAGAGCGAGAGAGGCTTGGGGCAGAGCCAGAGAGAGGTTGGGGGTAGGGCGAGAGAGATTGGGGGCAGAGGGAGAGAGATTGGGGCAGAGAGAGAGAGATTGGGGAGAGAGAGAGCGATTGGGGCAGAGAGAGATAGATTGGGGCAGAGGGAGAGAGATTGGGGCAGAGAGAGAGACTGGGGGGAGAGAGAGTGACGTGGAGAGAGAGTGACGTGGAGAGAGAGTGACGTGGGTGCGAGAGATCTGAAGGGGGAGCGAGAGACGTGGGAGAAAGAGAGACGGGGGAGAGAGACGGGGGAGAGAGAGATGGGGGGAGAAAGAGACGGAGGGAGAGAGACGGAGAGAGAGAGGCTGGGGGCAGAGCGAGAGAGGCTGGGGTCAGAGCGAGAGAGAGGCTGGGGTCAGAGCGAGAGAGGCTGGGGTCAGAGCGAGAGAGGCTGGGGGCAGAGCGAGAGAGAGGCTGGGGCAGAGCGAGAGAGAGGCTGGGAGCAGAGCGAGAGAGGCTGGGGGCAGAGGGAGAGAGAGGCTGGGGGCAGAGGGAGAGAGAGGCTGGGGTCAGAGCGAGAGAGAGGCTGGGGGCAGAGGGAGAGAGAGGCTGGGGGCAGAGCGAGAGAGGCTGGGGGCAGAGCGAGAGAGAGGCTGGGGCAGAGCGAGAGAGAGGCTGGGGGCAGAGCGAGAGAGGCTGGGGGCAGAGGGAGAGAGAGGCTGGGGCAGAGCGAGAGAGAGGCTGGGGGCAGAGCGAGAGAGGCTGGGGGCAGAGGGAGAGAGAGGCTGGGGGCAGAGGGAGAGAGAGGCTGGGGGCAGAGGGAGAGAGGCTGGGGGCAGAGGGAGAGAGAGGCTGGGGGCAGAGCGAGAGAGAGGCTGGGGGCAGAGCGAGAGAGAGGCTGGGGGCAGAGCGAGAGAGAGGCTGGGGGCAGAGCGAGAGGCTGGGGGCAGAGCGAGAGAGGCTGGGGGCAGAGCGAGAGAGAGGCTGGGGGCAGAGCGAGAGAGGCTGGGGGCAGAGGGAGAGAGAGGCTGGGGGCAGAGGGAGAGAGAGGCTGGGGGCAGAGGGAGAGAGAGGCTGGGGGCAGAGGGAGAGAGAGGCTGGGGGCAGAGCGAGAGAGAGGCTGGGGGCAGAGCGAGAGAGGCTGGGGGCAGAGCGAGAGAGGCTTGGGGCAGAGCCAGAGAGAGGTTGGGGGCAGGGCGAGAGAAATTGGGGACAGAGGGAGAGAGATTGGGGCAGAGAGAGAGAGATTGGGGAGAGAGAGCGATTGGGGCAGAGAGAGATAGATCGGGGCAGAGGGAGAGAGATTGGGGCAGAGAGAGAGACTGGGGGGAGAGTGACGCGGGTGCGAGAGATCTGAAGGGGGAGCGAGAGACGTGGGAGAAAGAGAGAGACGGGGGAGAGAGAGACGGGGGGAGGGGGAGAGAGACGGGGAGAAAGAGAGACGGAGGGGGAGAGACGGAGAGAGAGAGAGGCTGGGGTCAGAGCGAGAGAGGCTGGGGTCAGAGCGAGAGAGGCTTCGGGCAGAGCGAGAGAGAGGCTGGGGGCAGAGCGAGAGAGAGGCTGGGGGCAGAGCTAGAGAGAGGCTGGGGCAGAGCGAGAGAGAGGCTGGGGGCAGAGCGAGAGAGAGGCTGGGGGCAGAGCGAGAGAGAGGCTGGGGGCAGAGCGAGAGAGAGGCTGGGGGCCGAGCGAGAGAGAGGCTGGGGGCAGAGCGGGAGAGGCTGCTGGGCAGAGCTAGAGAGAGGCTGGGGCAGAGCGAGAGAGAGGCTGGGGGCAGAGCGAGAGAGAGGCTGGGGGCAGAGCGAGAGAGAGGCTGGGGGCAGAGCGAGAGAGAGGCTGGGGGCCGAGCGAGAGAGAGGCTGGGGGCAGAGCGAGCGAGAGGCTGGGGGCAGAGCGAGAGAGAGGCTGGGGGCAGAGCGAGAGAGAGGCTGGGGGCAGAGCGAGAGAGGGGCTGGGGGCAGAGCGAGAGAGGCTCGGGGCAGAACGAGAGAGAGGCTGGGGGCAGAACGAGAGAGAGGCTGGGGCAGAGCGAGAGAGAGGCTGGGGGCAGAGGGAGCGAGAGGCTGGGGGCAGAGCGAGAGAGAGGCTGGGGCAGAGCGAGAGAGAGGCTGGGGGCAGAGCGAGAGAGAGGCTGGGGGCAGAGCGAGAGGCTGGGGGCAGAGGGAGAGAGAAGCTGGGGGCAGAGGGAGAGAGGCTGGGGGCAGAGCGAGAGAGGCTGGGGGCAGAGCGAGAGAGAGGCTGGGGGCAGAGCGAGAGAGGCTGGGGGCAGAGGGAGAGAGGCTGGGGCAGAGCGAGAGAGGCTGGGGGCAGAGCGAGAGAGAGGCTGGGGGCAGAGCGAGAGTGAGGCTGGGGGCAGAGCGAGAGGGGCTGGGGGCAGAGGGAGAGAGAGGCTGGTGGCAGAGCGAGAGAGAGGCTGGGGGCAGAGCGAGAGAGGCTGGGGGCAGAGCGAGAGAGGCTGGGGGCAGAGCGAGAGAGGCTTGGGGCAGAGCCAGAGAGAGGTTGGGGGCAGGGCGAGAGAGATTGGGGGCAGAGGGAGAGAGATTGGGGCAGAGAGAGAGAGATTGGGGAGAGAGAGAGCGATTGGGGCAGAGAGAGATAGATTGGGGCAGAGGGAGAGAGATTGGGGCAGAGAGAGAGACTGGGGGGAGAGAGAGTGACGTGGAGAGAGAGTGACGTGGAGAGAGAGTGACGTGGGTGCGAGAGATCTGAAGGGGGAGCGAGAGACGTGGGAGAAAGAGAGAGACGGAGGAGAGAGACGGGGAGAGAGAGACGGGGGAGAGAGAGATGGGGGGAGAAAGAGACGGAGGGAGAGAGACGGAGAGAGAGAGGCTGGGGGCAGAGCGAGAGAGGCTGGGGTCAGAGCGAGAGAGAGGCTGGGGTCAGAGCGAGAGAGAGGCTGGGGTCAGAGCGAGAGAGGCTGGGGTCAGAGCGAGAGAGGCTGGGGCAGAGCGAGAGAGGCTGGGGTCAGAGCGAGAGAGAGGCTGGGGTCAGAGCGAGAGAGAGGCTGGGGGCAGAGGGAGAGAGAGGCTGGGGCAGAGCGAGAGAGAGGCTGGGGGCAGAGCGAGAGAGGCTGGGGGCAGAGGGAGAGAGAGGCTGGGGGCAGAGGGAGAGAGAGGCTGGGGGCAGAGGGAGAGAGGCTGGGGGCAGAGGGAGAGAGAGGCTGGGGGCAGAGCGAGAGAGAGGCTGGGGGCAGAGCGAGAGAGAGGCTGGGGGCAGAGCGAGAGGCTGGGGGCAGAGCGAGAGAGGCTGGGGGCAGAGCGAGAGAGAGGCTGGGGGCAGAGCGAGAGAGGCTGGGGGCAGAGGGAGAGAGAGGCTGGGGGCAGAGGGAGAGAGAGGCTGGGGGCAGAGGGAGAGAGAGGCTGGGGGCAGAGGGAGAGAGAGGCTGGGGGCAGAGGGAGAGAGAGGCTGGGGGCAGAGGGAGAGAGAGGCTGGGGGCAGAGCGAGAGAGAGGCTAGGGGCAGAGCGAGAGAGGCTGGGGGCAGAGCGAGAGAGGCTTGGGGCAGAGCCAGAGAGAGGTTGGGGGCAGGGCGAGAGAAATTGGGGACAGAAGGAGAGAGATTGGGGCAGAGAGAGAGAGATTGGGGAGAGAGAGTGATTGGGGCAGAGAGAGATAGATCGGGGCAGAGGGAGAGAGATTGGGGCAGAGAGAGAGACTGGGGGGAGAGTGACGCGGGTGCGAGAGATCTGAAGGGGGAGCGAGAGACGTGGGAGAAAGAGAGAGACGGGGGAGAGAGAGACGGGGGGAGGGGGAGAGAGACGGGGAGAAAGAGAGACGGAGGGGGAGAGACGGAGAGAGAGAGAGGCTGGGGTCAGAGCGAGAGAGGCTGGGGTCAGAGCGAGAGAGGCTTCGGGCAGAGCGAGAGAGAGGCTGGGGGCAGAGCGAGAGAGAGGCTGGGGGCAGAGCGAGAGAGAGGCTGGGGGCAGAGCGAGAGAGGCTGGGGGCAGAGCGAGAGAGGCTGGGGGCAGAGCGAGAGAGGCTTGGGGCAGAGCCAGAGAGAGTTTGGGGGCAGGGCGAGAGAGATTGGGGGCAGAGGGAGAGAGATTGGGGCAGAGAGAGAGAGATTGGGGAGAGAGAGAGCGATTGGGGCAGAGAGAGATAGATTGGGGCAGAGGGAGAGAGATTGGGGCAGAGAGAGAGACTGGGGGGAGAGAGAGTGACGTGGAGAGAGAGTGACGTGGGTGCGAGAGATCTGAAGGGGGAGCGAGAGACGTGGGAGAAAGAGAGAGACGGGGGAGAGAGACGGGGGAGAGAGAGATGGGGGGAGAAAGAGACGGAGGGAGAGAGACGGAGAGAGAGAGGCTGGGGGCAGAGCGAGAGAGGCTGGGGTCAGAGCGAGAGAGAGGCTGGGGTCAGAGCGAGAGAGGCTGGGGTCAGAGCGAGAGAGGCTGGGGGCAGAGCGAGAGAGAGGCTGGGGCAGAGCGAGAGAGAGGCTGGGGGCAGAGCGAGAGAGGCTGGGGGCAGAGGGAGAGAGAGGCTGGGGGCAGAGGGAGAGAGAGGCTGGGGTCAGAGCGAGAGAGAGGCTGGGGGCAGAGGGAGAGAGAGGCTGGGGGCAGAGCGAGAGAGGCTGGGGGCAGAGCGAGAGAGAGGCTGGGGCAGAGCGAGAGAGAGGCTGGGGGCAGAGCGAGAGAGGCTGGGGGCAGAGGGAGAGAGAGGCTGGGGGCAGAGGGAGAGAGAGGCTGGGGGCAGAGGGAGAGAGGCTGGGGGCAGAGGGAGAGAGAGGCTGGGGGCAGAGCGAGAGAGAGGCTGGGGGCAGAGCGAGAGAGAGGCTGGGGCCAGAGCGAGAGAGAGGCTGGGGGCAGAGCGAGAGGCTGGGGGCAGAGCGAGAGAGGCTGGGGGCAGAGCGAGAGAGAGGCTGGGGGCAGAGCGAGAGAGGCTGTGGGCAGAGGGAGAGAGAGGCTGGGGGCAGAGGGAGAGAGAGGCTGGGGGCAGAGGGAGAGAGAGGCTGGGGGCAGAGGGAGAGAGAGGCTGGGGGCAGAGCGAGAGAGAGGCTGGGGGCAGAGCGAGAGAGGCTGGGGGCAGAGCGAGAGAGGCTTGGGGCAGAGCCAGAGAGAGGTTGGGGGCAGGGCGAGAGAAATTGGGGACAGAGGGAGAGAGATTGGGGCAGAGAGAGAGAGATTGGGGAGAGAGAGCGATTGGGGCAGAGAGAGATAGATCGGGGCAGAGGGAGAGAGATTGGGGCAGAGAGAGAGACTGGGGGGAGAGTGACGCGGGTGCGAGAGATCTGAAGGGGGAGCGAGAGACGTGGGAGAAAGAGAGAGACGGGGGAGAGAGAGACGGGGGGAGGGGGAGAGAGACGGGGAGAAAGAGAGACGGAGGGGGAGAGACGGAGAGAGAGAGAGGCTGGGGTCAGAGCGAGAGAGGCTGGGGTCAGAGCGAGAGAGGCTTCGGGCAGAGCGAGAGAGAGGCTGGGGGCAGAGCGAGAGAGAGGCTGGGGGCAGAGCGAGAGAGAGGCTGGGGGCAGAGTGAGAGAGAGGCTGGGGGCAGAGCGAGAGAGGCTGGGGGCAGAGCGAGAGAGAGGCTGGGGGCAGAGCGAGAGAGAGGCTGGGGGCAGAGCGAGAGAGAGGCTGGGGGCAGAGCGAGAGAGAGGCTGGGGGCAGAGCGAGAGAGAGGCTGGGGGCAGAGCGAGAGAGAGGCTGGGGGCAGAGCGAGAGAGAGGCTGGGGGCAGAGCGAGAGAGGCTGGGGGCAGAGCGAGAGAGAGGCTGGGGGTAGAGCGGGAGAGGCTGCTGGGCAGAGCTAGAGAGAGGCTGGGGGCAGAGCGAGAGAGAGGCTGGGGGCAGAGCGAGAGAGAGGCTGGGGGCAGAGCGAGAGAGAGGCTGGGGGCCGAGCGAGAGAGAGGCTGGGGGCAGAGCGAGAGAGAGGCTGGGGGCAGAGCGAGAGAGAGGCTGGGGGCAGAGCGAGAGAGAGGCTGGGGGCAGAGCGAGAGAGGGGCTGGGGGCAGAGCGAGAGAGGGGCTGGGGGCAGAGCGAGAGAGGCTCGGGGCAGAACGAGAGAGAGGCTGGGGGCAGAACGAGAGAGGGGCTGGGGCAGAGCGAGAGAGAGGCTGGGGGCAGAGGGAGCGAGAGGCTGGGGGCAGAGCGAGAGAGAGGCTGGGGCAGAGCGAGAGAGAGGCTGGGGGCAGAGCGAGAGAGAGGCTGGGGGCAGAGCGAGAGGCTGGGGGCAGAGGGAGAGAGAAGCTGGGGGCAGAGGGAGAGAGAGGCTGGGGGCAGAGCGAGAGAGGCTGGGGGCAGAGCGAGAGAGAGGCTGGGGGCAGAGCGAGAGAGGCTGGGGGCAGAGGGAGAGAGGCTGGGGCAGAGCGGAGGCTGGGGGCAGAGCGAGAGAGAGGCTGGGGCAGAGCGAGAGTGAGGCTGGGGGCAGAGCGAGAGGGGCTGGGGGCAGAGGGAGAGAGAGGCTGGTGGCAGAGCGAGAGAGAGGCTGGGGGCAGAGCGAGAGAGGCTGGGGGCAGAGCGAGAGAGGCTGGGGGCAGAGCGAGAGAGGCTTGGGGCAGAGCCAGAGAGAGGTTGGGGGCAGGGCGAGAGAGATTGGGGGCAGAGGGAGAGAGATTGGGGCAGAGAGAGAGAGATTGGGGAGAGAGAGAGCGATTGGGGCAGAGAGAGATAGATTGGGGCAGAGGGAGAGAGATTGGGGCAGAGAGAGAGACTGGGGGGAGAGAGAGTGACGTGGAGAGAGAGTGACGTGGAGAGAGAGTGACGTGGGTGCGAGAGATCTGAAGGGGGAGCGAGAGACGTGGGAGAAAGAGAGACGGGGGAGAGAGACGGGGAGAGAGAGACGGGGGAGAGAGAGATGGGGGGAGAAAGAGACGGAGGGAGAGAGACGGAGAGAGAGAGGCTGGGGGCAGAGCGAGAGAGGCTGGGGTCAGAGCGAGAGAGAGGCTGGGGTCAGAGCGAGAGAGGCTGGGGTCAGAGCGAGAGAGGCTGGGGGCAGAGCGAGAGAGGCTGGGGTCAGAGCGAGAGAGAGGCTGGGGTCAGAGCGAGAGAGAGGCTGGGGGCAGAGGGAGAGAGAGGCTGGGGGCAGAGCGAGAGAGGCTGGGGGCAGAGCGAGAGAGAGGCTGGGCAGAGCAGAGCGAGAGAGAGGCTGGGGGCAGAGGCGAGAGAGGCTGGGGGCAGAGGGAGAGAGAGGCTGGGGGCAGAGGGAGAGAGAGGCTGGGGGCAGAGGGAGAGAGGCTGGGGGCAGAGGGAGAGAGAGGCTGGGGGCAGAGCGAGAGAGAGGCTGGGGGCAGAGCGAGAGAGAGGCTGGGGGCAGAGCGAGAGAGGCTGGGGGCAGAGCGAGAGAGGCTGGGGGCAGAGCGAGAGAGAGGCTGGGGGCAGAGCGAGAGAGGCTGGGGCAGAGGGAGAGAGAGGCTGGGGGCAGAGGGAGAGAGAGGCTGGGGGCAGAGGGAGAGAGAGGCTGGGGGCAGAGGGAGAGAGAGGCTGGGGGCAGAGCGAGAGAGAGGCTGGGGGCAGAGCGAGAGAGGCTGGGGCAGAGCGAGAGAGGCTTGGGGCAGAGCCAGAGAGAGGTTGGGGGCAGGGCAGAGAGAGAGATTGGGGCAGAGAGAGAGAGATTGGGGAGAGAGAGCGATTGGGGCAGAGAGAGAGATCGGGGCAGAGGGAGAGAGATTGGGGCAGAGAGAGAGACTGGGGGGAGAGAGAGCGAGGGGCGAGAGCTCTGAAGGGGGAGCGAGAGACGTGGGAGAAGAGAGAGACGGGGGAGAGAGAGACGGGGGGAGGGGAGAGAGACGGGGGAGAGAGAGACGGGAGGGGAGAGAGACGGAGGGAGAGACGGAGAGACGGAGAGCGAGAGAGGCTGGGGTCAGAGCGAGAGAGGCTGGGGTCAGAGCGAGAGGCTTCGGGCAGAGCGAGAGAGAGGCCAACAAATGTCAAATCGATTGACACCTACAGAATGTTGGAAAACTGTACCTTTTTGCTATGTAAGCTTTGGCAATATGGTTCTCTGTAAACTTTCATGCCAATAAAGCATTTTAATTGGAATTGGAATTGGAATTGGATTGGCTGGGGGCAGAGCGAGAGAGAGGCTGGGGGCAGAGCGAGAGAGAGGCTGGGGGCAGAGTGAGAGAGAGGCTGGGGGCAGAGCGAGAGAGAGGCTGGGGGCAGAGCGAGAGAGAGGCTGGGGGCAGAGCGAGAGAGAGGCTGGGGGCAGAGCGAGAGAGAGGCTGGGGGCAGAGCGAGAGAGAGGCTGGGGGCAGAGTGAGAGAGAGGCTGGGGGCAGAGCGAGAGAGAGGCTGGGGGCAGAGCGAGAGAGAGGCTGGGGGCAGAGCGAGAGAGAGGCTGGGGGCAGAGTGAGAGAGGCTGGGGGCAGAGCGAGAGAGAGGCTGGGGGCAGAGCGAGAGAGAGGCTGGGGGCAGAGCGAGAGAGAGGCTGGGGGCAGAGCGAGAGAGGCTGGGGGCAGAGCGAGAGAGAGGCTGGGGGCAGAGCGGGAGAGGCTGCTGGGCAGAGCGAGAGAGAGGCTGGGGCAGAGCGAGAGAGAGGCTGGGGGCAGAGCGAGAGAGAGGCTGGGGGCAGAGCGAGAGAGAGGCTGGGGGCAGAGCGAGAGAGAGGCTGGGGGCCGAGCGAGAGAGAGGCTGGGGGCAGAGCGAGAGAGAGGCTGGGGCAGAGCGAGAGAGAGGCTGGGGGCAGAGCGAGAGAGAGGCTGGGGGCAGAGCGAGAGAGGGGCTGGGGGCAGAGCGAGAGAGGCTGGGGGCAGAACGAGAGAGAGGCTGGGGGCAGAACGAGAGAGAGGCTGGGGCAGAGCGAGAGAGAGGCTGGGGGCAGAGGGAGCGAGAGGCTGGGGGCAGAGCGAGAGAGAGGCTGGGGCAGAGCGAGAGAGGCTGGGGGCAGAGCGAGAGAGAGGCTGGGCACAGAGCGAGAGAGAGGCGTGGGGCAGAGCGAGAGAGAGGCTGGGGGCAGAGCGAGAGAGAGGCTGGGGGCAGAGCGAGAGTGAGGCTGGGGGCAGAGCGAGAGAGGCTGGGGGCAGAGCGAGAGAGAGGCTGGGGGCAGAGCGAGAGTGAGGCTGGGGGCAGAGCGAGGGAGAGGCTGAGGGCAGAGCGAGAGAGGCTGGGGGCAGAGCGAGAGAGGCTGGGGCAGAGCGAGAGAGGCTGGGGGCAGAGCGAGAGAGAGGCTGGTGGCAGAGCGAGAGAGAGGCTGTGGGCAGAGCGAGAGTGAGGCTGGGGCAGAGGGAGAGAGAGGCTGGGGGCAGAGCCAGAGAGAGGTTGAGGGCAGGGCGAGAGAGATTGGGGGCAGAGGGAGAGAGATTGGGGGCAGAGGGAGAGAGATTGGGGCAGAGCGAGAGAGATTGAGGCAGTGATAGATAGATTGGGGCAGAGGGAGAGACATTTGGGCAGATAGAGAGACTGGGGGGAGAGAACAGGGATTACAGCAACAACTAGACCTACTCGACAAATACTGCCAAAATTGGGCTCTAACAGTAAATCTAAAGAAAACCAACATCATGATTTTTCAAAAGAGACCCAGATGTCAGGAAAACAAATACCAGTTTACCCTCAGTGATACCACTATAGGACACACTATGAGCTACACCTACCTTGGTCTAACTATTGCAGCATCAGGGAGCTTCAGCATAGCAGTGAATGCACTAAAAGAAAAAGCCCGAAGAGCCCTATATGCAATAAAAAGAAAATTCTACAACATCCAAATCCCAATCAAAATCTGGCTCAAAATATTTGACAGCATAATCCTGCCCATTGCACTGTACGGTAGTGAAGTATGGGGCCCGCTAAATCACCAAAGCTACACTAAATGGGAAAAACACACAATAGAAGCCCTACATGCAGAATTCTGCCGAAGCATCCTTCGCACCCAAAGAAAAACGCCAACAAATGCATGCAGAGCCGAACTAGGCAGATACCCACTGATAATAAACATCCAAAAACGAGCACTAAACTTCCTAAATCACCTCAAATCTAGCTCCCCAGACACCCTTCATTTCAAAGCCTTTCAGACCCAAGAGCTAAACCCAGAAAAGAGTCCCCTGAGTCAGCTGCTACTGAAACTAAGTACTCAGCCGGACCCTGACCAGCCCCAGACCAACACAGCCGTCCAAACACCAATCCGAGTGAACCAAATCATTAAACAATGCAAAGAAACCTACCTGAAACATTGGAACAAAATAACCGAAAGCCAAAGCAGATTAGAATGTTACCGGGCCCTAAAAAGAGAATATAAACTGGCAGACTACCTCACGACCATCAGAGACACAAAACAGAGACAGACCCTCACCAGGTACAGACTAAGCGACCACCAACTGGAAATTGAAAAAGGCAGATACAAGAAATCCTGGCAGCCTAGAGAGAATAGAATATGCGATCAATGTCTGGCCGGCGAGGTTGAAACAGAAATGCATTTCCTCCTAAAATGCGAAAAATTCAACACATCAAGAAACATATTATTCAACAAGCTAAGCCAAACAACCCCAGATTTCAAGGAATTGGATGATCTGTCAAAATTGAGATTAGTCCTAGGAGAAGGAGACAGACCATACCTTGGGGCCAAATATGTAACAACATGTCACAACCTGAGGACTGTTTAAAAGTAAGACTGTTTAAAATTAATATTGAACGTACCAAATGAAGTAGAAAGACTGTTTAAAATTAATATTGTTTAAAAGTAATATTGTATGTACCCAACAAATGTCAAATCGATTGACACCTACAGAATGTTGGAAAACTGTACCTTTTTCCTATGTAAGCTTTGGCAATATGGTTCTCTGTAAACTTTCATGCCAATAAAGCATTTGAATTGAATTGAATTGAATTGAATTGAGTGACGTGGAGAGAGAGTGACGTGGGTGCGAGAGATCTGAAGGGGGAGCGAGAGACGTGGGAGAAAGAGAGAGACGGGGGAGAGAGACGGGGAGAGAGAGACGGGGGAGAGAGAGACGGGGGGAGGGAGAGACAGACGGGGAGAAAGAGAGACGGAGAGAGAGGGACGGGGAGAGAGCGAGAGAGGGTCGCGGAGAGAGAAAGAGACGGGGGAGAGAGAGACGGGGGAGAGCGACGGGGCAGAGAGAGACGGGGCAGAGAGAGACGGGGGGAGAGAGAGACGGGGGGAGAGAGAGACGGGGGAGAGAGAGACGGGGGAGAGAGAGAGAGAGACGGGGTGGGGGCGGGCAGAGAGAGACTGGGGGGGGGGGGAGAGAGAGACGGGGGTGGGGAGAGAGAGACCGGGGGGCAGAGCGAGAGAGAGGCTGGGGCAGAACGAGAGAGGCTGGGGGCAGAGTGAGAGAGGCTTTGGGCAGAGCGAGAGAGAGGCTGGGGACAGAGCGAGAGAGAGGCTGGGGCAGAGTGAGAGAGAGGCTGGGGGCAGAGTGAGAGAGAGGCTGGGGACAGAGCGAGAGAGGCTGGGGGCAGAGCGAGAGAGAGGCTGGGGGCAGAGCGAGGGAGAGGCTGGGGGCAGAGCGAGAGAGAGGCTGGGGGCAGAGGGAGAGAGAGGCTGGGGGCAGAGGGAGAGAGAGGCTGGGGGCAGAGGGAGAGAGAGGCTGGGGGCAGAGGGAGAGAGAGGCTGGGGGCAGAGGGAGAGAGAGGCTGGGGGCAGAGGGAGAGAGAGGCTGGGGGCAGAGGGAGAGAGAGGCTGGGGGCAGAGGGAGAGAGGCTGGGGGCAGAGCGAGAGAGGCTGGGGGCAGAGCGAGAGAGGCTTGAGGCAGAGCCAGAGAGAGGTTGGGGGCAGGGCGAGAGAGGTTGGGGGCAGAGGGAGAGAGGCCTGGGGCAGAGCCAGAGAGAGGTTGGGGGCAGGGAGAGAGATTGGGGGCAGAGGGAGAGAGATTGGGGCAGAGAGAGAGAGAGATTGGGGCAGAGAGAGATAGATTGGGGCAGAGGGAGAGAGATTGGGGCAGAGAAAGAGACTGGGGGGAGAGAGTGACGTGGGTGCGAGAGATCAGAAGGGGGAGCGAGAGACGTGGCAGAAAGAGAGAGACGGGGGAGAGAGAGACGGGGGGAGGGGGAGAGTGACGGGGAGAAAGAGACGGAGGGAGAGAGACGGAGAGAGAGAGGCTGGGGGCAGAGCGAGAGAGGCTGGGGTCAGAGCGAGAGAGGCTTCGGGCAGAGCGAGAGAGGCTGGGGGCAGAGCGAGAGAGAGGCTGGGGGCAGAGCGAGAGAGAGGCTGGGGGCAGAGCGAGAGAGAGGCTGGGGGCAGAGCGAGAGAGGCTGGGGCAGAGCGAGAGAGAGGCTGGGGGCAGAGCGAGAGAGGCTGGGGGCCGAGCGAGAGAGAGGCTGGGGGCAGAGCGAGAGGCTGGGGGCGGAGCGAGAGAGGCTGCTGGGCAGAGCGAGAGAGGCTGGGGGCAGAGCGAGAGAGGCTGGGGGCAGAGCGAGAGAGGCTGGGGGCAGAGCGAGAGAGAGGCTGGGGGCAGAGCGAGAGAGAGGCTGGGGGCAGAGCGAGAGAGAGGCTGGGGGCAGAGCGAGAGAGAGGCTGGGGGCAGAGCAAGAGAGGCTGGGGGCAGAGCGAGAGAGAGGCTGGGGGCAGAGCGAGAGAGAGGCTGGGGGCAGAGCGAGAGAGAGGCTGGGGGCAGAGCGAGAGAGGCTGGGGGCAGAGCGAGAGAGAGGCTGGGGGCAGGGCGAGAGAGGCTGGGGGCAGAGCGAGAGAGAGGCTCGGGGCAGAGCGAGAGAGTCTGGGGGCAGAGCGAGAGAGGCTGGGGGCAGAGCGAGAGAGGCTGGTTGCAGAGCGAGAGAGAGGCTGGGGGCAGGGCGAGAGAGGCTGGGGGGCAGAGCGAGAGAGAGGCTGGGGGCAGAGCGAGAGAGGCTGGGGGCAGAGCGAGAGAGAGGCTCGGGGCAGAGCGAGAGAGTGGGGGCAGAGCGAGAGAGGCTGGGGGCAGAGCGAGAGAGAGGCTGGGGGCAGAGCGAGAGAGGCTGGGGGCAGAGAGAGAGAGAGGCTGGGGGCAGAGGGAGAGAGAGGCTGGGGGCAGAGGGAGAGAGGCTGGTTGCAGAGCGAGAGAGAGGCTGGGGGCAGAGCGAGAGAGGCTGGGGGCAGAGCGAGAGAGAGGCTCGGGGCAGAGCGAGAGAGTCTGGGGGCAGAGCGAGAGAGGCTGGGGGCAGAGCGAGAGAGAGGCTGGGGGCAGAGGGAGAGAGAGGCTGGGGGCAGAGGGAGAGAGAGGCTGGGGGCAGAGCGAGGGAGAGGCTGGGGGCAGAGCGAGAGAGAGGCTGGGGGCAGAGCGAGAGAGGCTGGGGGCAGAGCGAGAGAGGCTGGGGGCAGAGCGAGAGAGAGGCTGGGGGCAGAGGGAGAGAGAGGCTGGGGGCAGAGGGAGAGAGAGGCTGGGGGCAGAGCGAGAGAGGCTGGGAGCAGAGCGAGAGAGGCTGGGGGCAGAGCGAGAGAGGCTTGAGGCAGAGCCAGAGAGAGGTTGGGGGCAGGGCGAGAGAGATTGGGGGCAGAGGGAGAGAGATTGGGGCAGAGAGAGAGAGATTGGGGAGAGAGAGCGATTGGGGCAGAGAGAGATAGATTGGGGCAGAGAGAGAGACTGGGGTGAGAGAGAGTGACGTGGGTGCGAGAGATCTGAAGGGGGAGCGAGAGACGTGGGAGAAAGAGAGACGGGGAGAGAGAGACGGGGGGAGGGGGAGAGAGATGGGGAGAAAGAGAGACGGAGGGAGAGAGACGGAGAGAGAGAGAGGCTGGAGGCAGAGCGAGAGAGGCTGGGGTCAGAGCGAGAGGGAGGCTGGGGGCAGAGCGAGAGAGGCTGGGGGCAGAGCGAGAGAGAGGCTGGGGGCAGAGCGAGAGAGAGGCTGGGGGCAGAGCGAGAGAGGCTGTTGGCAGAGCGAGAGAGAGGCTGGGGGCAGAGCGATAGAGAGGCTGGGGGCAGAGCGAGAGAGGCTGGGGGCAGAGCGAGAGAGGCTTCGGGTAGAGCGAGAGAGGCTGGGGGCAGAGCGAGAGAGGCTGGGGGCAGAGCGAGAGAGGCTGGGGGCAGAGCGAGAGAGAGGCTGGGGGCAGAGCGAGAGAGGCTGGGGGCAGAGCGAGAGAGGCTGGGGGCAGAGCGAGAGAGGCTGGGGGCAGAGCGAGAGAGGCTGGGGGCAGAGCGAGAGAGGCTGGGGGCAGAGCGAGAGAGGCTGGGGGCAGAGCGAGAGAGGCTGGGGGCAGAGCGAGTGAGGCTGGGGGCAGAGCGAGTGAGGCTGGGGGCAGAGCGAGAGAGGCTGGGGGCAGAGCGAGAGAGGCTGGGGGCAGAGCGAGAGAGGCTGGGGGCAGAGCGAGAGAGGCTGGGGGCAGAGCGAGAGAGGCTGGGGGCAGAGCGAGAGAGGCTGGGGGCAGAGCGAGAGAGATTGGGGGCAGAGCGAGAGACAGGCTGGGGCAGAGCGAGAGAGGCTGGGGCAGAGCGAGAGAGAGGCTGGGGCAGAGCGAGAGAGAGGCTGGGGGCAGAGCGAGAGAGGCTGGGGGCAGAGCGGGAGAGGCTGGGGGCAGAGGGAGAGAGGCCTGGGGCAGAGCCAGAGAGAGGTTGGGGGCAGGGCGAGAGAGATTGGGGGCAGAGGGAGAGAGATTGGGGCAGAGAGAGAGAGATTGGGGAGAGAGAGCGATTGGGGCAGAGAGAGATAGATTGGGGCAGAGGGAGAGAGATTGGGGCAGAGAAAGAGACTGGGGGGAGAGAGTGACGTGGGTGCGAGAGATCAGAAGAGGGAGCGAGAGACGTGGCAGAAAGAGAGAGACGGGGGAGAGAGAGACGGGGGGAGGGGGAGAGTGACGGGGAGAAAGAGAGACGGAGGGAGAGAGACGGAGAGAGAGAGGCTGGGGGCAGAGCGAGAGAGGCTGGGGTCAGAGCGAGAGAGGCTTCGGGCAGAGCGAGAGAGGCTGGGGGCAGAGCGAGAGAGAGGCTGGGGGCAGAGCGAGAGAGAGGCTGGGGGCAGAGCGAGAGAGAGGCTGGGGGCAGAGCGAGAGAGAGGCTGGGGGCAGAGCGAGAGAGAGGCTGGGGGCAGAGCGAGAGAGGCTGGGGGCAGAGCGAGAGAGAGGCTGGGGCAAAGCGAGAGAGAGGCTGGGGGCGGAGCGAGAGAGAGGCTGGGGGCAGAGCGAGAGGCTGGGGGCGGAGCGAGAGAGGCTGCTGGGCAGAGCGACAGAGGCTGGGGGCAGAGCGAGAGAGGCTGGGGGCAGAGCGAGAGAGGCTGGGGGCAGAGCGAGAGAGAGGCTGGGGGCAGAGCGAGAAAGAGGCTGGGGGCAGAGCGAGAGAGAGGCTGGGGGCAGAGCAAGAGAGGCTGGGGGCAGAGCGAGAGAGAGGCTGGGGGCAGAGCGAGAGAGAGGCTGGGGGCAGAGCGAGAGCGGCTGGGGGCAGAGCGAGAGAGAGGCTGGGGGCAGAGCGAGAGAGAGGCTGGGGGCAGAGCGAGAGAGAGGCTCGGGGCAGAGCGAGAGAGGCTGGGGGCAGAGCGAGAGAGGCTGGGGGCAGAGCGAGAGAGAGGCTGGGGGCAGGGCGAGAGAGGCTGGGGGCAGAGCGAGAGAGAGGCTCGAAGCAGAGCGAGAGAGTCTGGGGGCAGAGCGAGAGAGGCTGGGGGCAGAGCGAGAGAGGCTGGGGGCAGAGCGAGAGAGGCTGGGGGCAGAGCGAGAGAGTCTGGGGGCAGAGCGAGAGAGGCTGGGGGCAGAGCGAGAGAGAGGCTCGGGGCTGAGCGAGAGAGGCTGGGGGCAGAGGGAGAGAGAGGCTGGGGGCAGAGCGAGAGAGAGGCTGGGGGCAGAGGGAGAGAGAGGCTGGGGGCAGAGGGAGAGAGAGGCTGGGGGCAGAGCGAGGGAGAGGCTGGGGGCAGTGCGAGAGAGAGGCTGGGGGCAGAGCGAGAGAGGCTGGGGGCAGAGCGAGAGAGGCTGGGGCAGAGCGAGAGAGAGGCTGGGGCAGAGCGAGAGAGAGGCTGGGGCAGAGCGAGAGAGAGTCTGGGGGCAGAGCGAGAGAGAGGCTGGGGGCAGAGCGAGAGAGAGGCTGGGGGCAGAGCGAGAGAGAGGCTGGGGGCCGAGCGAGAGAGAGGCTGGGGGCAGAGCGAGAGAGAGGCTGGGGCAGAGCGAGAGAGAGGCTGGGGGCAGAGCGAGAGAGAGGCTGGGGGCAGAGCGAGAGAGAGGCTGGCGGCAGAGCGAGGGAGAGGCTGGGGGCAGAGCGAGAGAGAGGCTGGGGGCAGAGCGATGGAGAGGCTGGGGGCAGAGCGAGAGAGAGGCTGGGGGCAGAGCGAGAGAGAGGCTGGGGGCAGAGGGAGAGAGAGGCTGGGGGCAGAGGGAGAGAGAGGCTGGGGGCAGAGGGAGAGAGAGGCTGGGGGCAGAGGGAGAGAGAGGCTGGGGGCAGAGCGAGAGAGGCTGGGGGCAGAGCGAGAGAGGCTGGGGGCAGAGCGAGAGAGGCTGGGGGCAGAGCGAGAGAGGCTTGAGGCAGAGCCAGAGAGAGGTTGGGGGCAGGGCGAGAGAGATTGGGGGCAGAGGGAGAGAGATTGGGGCAGAGAGAGAGAGATTGGGGAGAGAGAGCGATTGGGGCAGAGGGAGAGAGATTGGGGCAGAGAGAGAGACTGGGGCGAGAGAGAGTGACGTGGGTGCGAGAGATCTGAAGGGGGAGCGAGAGACGTGGGAGAAAGAGAGACGGGGAGAGAGAGACGGGGGGAGGGGGAGAGAGATGGGGAGAAAGAGAGACGGAGGGAGAGAGACGGAGAGAGAGACAGGCTGGAGGCAGAGCGAGAGAGGCTGGGGTCAGAGCGAGAGGGAGGCTGGGGGCAGAGCGAGAGAGGCTGGGGGCAGAGCGAGAGAGAGGCTGGGGGCAGAGCGAGAGAGAGGCTGGGGGCAGAGCGAGAGAGAGGCTGGGGGCAGAGCGAGAGAGAGGCTGGGGGCAGAGCGATAGAGAGGCTGGGGGCAGAGCGAGGGAGGCTGGGGGCAGAGCGAGAGAGGCTGGGGGCAGAGCGAGAGAGGCTGGGGGCAGAGCGAGAGAGGCTGGGGGCAGAGCGAGAGAGGCTGGGGGCAGAGCGAGAGAGGCTGGGGGCAGAGCGAGAGAGGCTGGGGGCAGAGCGAGAGAGAGGCTGGGGGCAGAGCGAGAGAGGCTGGGGGCAGAGCGAGAGAGGCTGGGGGCAGAGCGAGAGAGGCTGGGGGCAGAGCGAGAGAGGCTGGGGGCAGAGCGAGAGAGGCTGGGGGCAGAGCGAGAGAGGCTGGGGGCAGAGCGAGAGAGGCTGGGGGCAGAGCGAGAGAGGCTGGGGGCAGAGCGAGAGAGGCTGGGGGCAGAGCGAGAGAGGCTGGGGGCAGAGCGAGAGAGGCTGGGGCAGAGCGAGAGAGAGGCTGGGGGCAGAGCGAGAGAGGCTGGGGCAGAGCGAGAGAGGCTGGGGGCAGAGCGAGAGAGGCTGGGGGCAGAGCGAGAGAGGCTGGGGGCAGAGC
Source organism: Somniosus microcephalus (assembly GCF_052327205.1). Taxonomy (NCBI): domain Eukaryota; kingdom Metazoa; phylum Chordata; class Chondrichthyes; order Squaliformes; family Somniosidae; genus Somniosus; species Somniosus microcephalus. Next base: position 71,020,031 of record NC_140988.1, read on the forward strand.
GAGAGAGATTGGGGGCAGAGCGAGAGAGAGGCTGGGGCAGAGCGAGAGAGGCTGGGGCAGAGCGAGAGAGGCTGGGGTCAGAGCGAGAGAGAGGCTGGGGCAGAGCGAGAGAGAGGCTGGGGGCAGAGCGAGAGAGGCTGGGGGCAGAGCGAGAGAGGTTGGGGGCAGAGGGAGAGAGGCCTGAGGCAGAGCCAGAGAGAGGTTGGGGGCAGGGCGAGAGAGATTGGGGGCAGAGGGAGAGAGATTGGGGCAGAGAGAGAGAGATTGGGGAGAGAGAGCGATTGGGGCAGAGAGAGATAGATTGGGGCAGAGAAAGAGACTGGGGGGAGAGAGTGACGTGGGTGCGAGAGATCAGAAGGGGGAGCGAGAGACGTGGCAGAAAGAGAGAGACGGGGGAGAGAGAGACGGGGGGAGGGGGAGAGTGACGGGGAGAAAGAGAGACGGAGGGAGAGAGACGGAGAGAGAGAGGCTGGGGCCAGAGCGAGAGAGGCTGGGGTCAGAGCGAGAGAGGCTGGGGTCAGAGCGAGAGAGAGGCTGGGGGCAGAGCGAGAGAGAGGCTGGGGGCAGAGCGAGAGAGAGGCTGGGGGCAGAGCGAGAGAGAGGCTGGGGGCAGAGCGAGAGAGGCTGGGGGCAGAGCGAGAGAGAGGCTGGGGGCAGAGCGAGAGAGGCTGGGGGCAGAGCGAGAGAGAGGCTGGGGGCAGAGCGAGAGAGAGGCTGGGGGCAGAGCGAGAGGCTGGGGGCGGAGCGAGAGGCTGCTGGGCAGAGCGACAGAGGCTGGGGGCAGAGCGAGAGAGGCTGGGGGCAGAGCGAGAGAGAGGCTGGGGGCAGAGCGAGAGAGAGGCTGGGGGCAGAGCGAGAGAGAGGCTGGGGGCAGAGCGAGAGAGAGGCTGGGGGCAGAGCGAGAGAGAGGCTGTGGGCAGAGCGAGAGAGAGGCTGGGGGCAGAGCGAGAGAGAGGCTGGGGGCAGAGCGAGAGAGGCTGGGGGCAGAGCGAGAGAGAGGCTGGGGGCAGGGCGAGAGAGGCTGGGGGCAGAGCGAGAGAGAGGCTCGGGGCAGAGCGAGAGAGTCTGGGGGCAGAGCGAGAGAGGCTGGGGGCAGAGCGAGAGAGGCTGGTTGCAGAGCGAGAGAGAGGCTGGGGGCAGGGCGAGAGAGGCTGGGGGCAGAGCGAGAGAGAGGCTCGGGGCAGAGCGAGAGAGTCTGGGGGCAGAGCGAGAGAGGCTGGGGGCAGAGCGAGAGAGAGGCTCAGGGCAGAGCGAGAGAGTCTGGGGGCAGAGCGAGAGAGAGGCTGGGGGCAGAGCGAGAGAGAGGCTGGGGGCAGAGCGAGAGAGAGGCTGGGGGCAGAGCGAGAGAGAGGCTGGGGGCAGAGGGAGAGAGAGGCTGGGGGCAGAGGGAGAGAGAGGCTGGGGGCAGAGCGAGGGAGAGGCTGGGGGCAGAGCGAGAGAGAGGCTGGGGGCAGAGCGAGAGAGGCTGGGGGCAGAGCGAGAGAGGCTGGGGGCAGAGCGAGAGAGAGGCTGGGGCAGAGGGAGAGAGAGGCTGGGGGCAGAGGGCGAGAGAGGCTGGGGCAGAGGGAGAGAGAGGCTGGGGGCAGAGCGAGAGAGGCTGGGGGCAGAGCGAGAGAGGCTGGGGGCAGAGCGAGAGAGGCTTGAGGCAGAGCCAGAGAGAGGTTGGGGGCAGGGCGAGAGAGATTGGGGGCAGAGGGAGAGAGATTGGGGCAGAGAGAGAGAGATTGGGGAGAGAGAGCGATTGGGGCAGAGAGAGATAGATTGGTGCAGAGGGAGAGAGATTGGGGCAGAGAGAGTGACGTGGGTGCGAGAGATCTGAAGGGGGAGCGAGAGACGTGGGAGAAAGAGAGACGGGGAGAGAGAGACGGGGGGAGGGGGAAAGAGATGGGGAGAAAGAGAGACGGAGGGAGAGAGACGGAGAGAGAGAGAGGCTGGAGGCAGAGCGAGAGAGGCTGGAGGCAGAGCGAGAGATGCTGGGGTCAGAGCGAGAGGGTGGCTGGGGGCAGAGCGAGAGAGGCTGGGGGCAGAGCGAGAGAGAGGCTGGGGGCAGAGCGAGAGAGAGGCTGGGGGCAGAGCGAGAGAGGCTGGGGGCAGAGCGAGAGAGAGGCTGGGGGCAGAGCGAGAGAGAGGCTGGGGGCAGAGCGAGAGAGGCTGGGGGCAGAGCGAGAGAGACTTCGGGTAGAGCGAGAGAGGCTGGGGGCAGAGCGAGAGAGGCTGGGGGCAGAGCGAGAGAGGCTGGGGGCAGAGCGAGAGAGGCTGGGGGCAGAGCGAGAGAGAGGCTGGGGGCAGAGCGAGAGAGGCTGGGGGCAGAGCGAGAGAGGCTGGGGTCAGAGCGAGAGAGGCTGGGGGCAGAGCGAGAGAGGCTGGGGGCAGAGCGAGAGAGGCTGGGGGCAGAGCGAGAGAGGCTGGGGGCCGAGCGAGGCTGGGGGCAGAGCGAGAGAGGCTGGGGGCAGAGCGAGTGAGGCTGGGGGCAGAGCGAGAGAGGCTGGGGGCAGAGCGAGAGAGGCTGGGGCAGAGCGAGAGAGGCTGGGGGCAGAGCGAGAGAGGCTGGGGGCAGAGCGAGAGAGATTGGGGGCAGAGCGAGAGAGAGGCTGGGGCAGAGCGAGAGAGAGGCTGGGGGCAGAGCGAGAGAGGCTGGGGGCAGAGCGGGAGAGGCTGGGGGCAGAGGGAGAGAGGCCTGGGGCAGAGCCAGAGAGAGGTTGGGGGCAGGGCGAGAGAGATTGGGGGCAGAGGGAGAGAGATTGGGGCAGAGAGAGAGAGATTGGGGAGAGAGAGCGATTGGGGCAGAGAGAGATAGATTGGGGCAGAGGGAGAGAGATTGGGGCAGAGAAAGAGACTGGGGGGAGAGAGTGACGTGGGTGCGAGAGATCAGAAGGGGGAGCGAGAGACGTGGCAGAAAGAGAGAGACGGGGGAGAGAGAGACGGGGGGAGGGGGAGAGTGACGGGGAGAAAGAGAGACGGAGGGAGAGAGACGGAGAGAGAGAGGCTGGGGGCAGAGCGAGAGAGGCTGGGGTCAGAGCGAGAGAGGCTTCGGGCAGAGCGAGAGAGGCTGGGGGCAGAGCGAGAGAGAGGCTGGGGGCAGAGCGAGAGAGAGGCTGGGGGCAGAGCGAGAGAGGCTGGGGGCAGAGCGAGAGAGAGGCTGGGGGCAGAGCGAGAGAGAGGCTGGGGGCAGAGTGAGAGAGAGGCTGGGGGCAGAGCGAGAAAGAGGCTGGGGGCAGAGCGAGAGAGAGGCTGGGGGCAGAGCAAGAGAGGCTGGGGGCAGAGCGAGAGAGAGGCTGGGGGCAGAGCTAGAGAGAGGCTGGGAGCAGAGCGAGAGCGGCTGGGGGCAGAGCGAGAGAGAGGCTGGGGGCAGAGCGAGAGAGAGGCTGGGGGCAGAGCGAGAGAGGCTGGGGCAGAGCGAGAGAGAGGCTCGGGGCAGAGCGAAGAGAGGCTGGGGGCAGAGCGAGAGAGGCTGGGGGCAGAGCGAGAGAGAGGCTGGGGGCAGAGCGAGAGAGAGGGCTGGGGGCAGAGCGAGAGAGGCTGGGGGCAGAGCGAGAGAGAGGCTGGGGGCAGAGCGAGAGAGAGGCTGGGGGCAGAGCGAGAGCGGCTGGGGGCAGAGCGAGAGAGAGGCTGGGGGCAGAGCGAGAGAGAGGCTGGGGCAGGGCGAGAGAGGCTGGGGGCAGAGCGAGAGAGAGTCTCGGGGCAGAGCGAGAGAGGCTGGGGGCAGAGCGAGAGAGGCTGGGGGCAGAGCGAGAGAGAGGCTGGGGGGCAGGGCGAGAGAGGCTGGGGCAGAGCGAGAGAGAGGCTGGGGGCAGAGCGAGAGAGGGCTGGGGGCAGAGCGAGAGAGTCTGGGGGCAGAGCGAGAGAGGCTGGGGGCACAGCGAGAGAGGCTCGGGGCTGAGCGAGAGAGGCTGGGGGCAGAGGGAGAGAGAGGCTGGGGGCAGAGCGAGAGAGAGGCTGGGGGCAGAGGGAGAGAGAGGCTGGGGGCAGAGGGAGGGAGAGGCTGGGGGCAGAGCGAGGGAGAGGCTGGGGGCAGAGCGAGGGAGGCTGGGGGCAGAGCGAGAGAGGCTGGGGGCAGAGCGAGAGAGGCTGGGGGCAGAGCGAGAGAGGCTGGGGGCAGAGCGAGAGAGGCTGGGGGCAGAGCGAGAGAGGCTGGGGGCAGAGCGAGAGAGGCTGGGGGCAGAGCGAGAGAGGCTGGGGGCAGAGCGAGAGAGGCTGGGGCAGAGCGAGAGAGAGGCTGGGGGCAGAGCGAGAGAGGCTGGGGCAGAGCGAGAGAGGCTGGGGGCAGAGCGAGAGAGGCTGGGGGCAGAGCGAGAGAGGCTGGGGGCAGAGCGAGAGAGGCTGGGGGCAGAGCGAGAGAGATTGGGGGCAGAGCGAGAGAGAGGCTGGGGCAGAGCGAGAGAGGCTGGGGCAGAGCGAGAGAGGCTGGGGTCAGAGCGAGAGAGAGGCTGGGGCAGAGCGAGAGAGAGGCTGGGGGCAGAGCGAGAGAGGCTGGGGGCAGAGCGAGAGAGGTTGGGGGCAGAGGGAGAGAGGCCTGAGGCAGAGCCAGAGAGAGGTTGGGGGCAGGGCGAGAGAGATTGGGGGCAGAGGGAGAGAGATTGGGGCAGAGAGAGAGAGATTGGGGAGAGAGAGCGATTGGGGCAGAGAGAGATAGATTGGGGCAGAGAAAGAGACTGGGGGGAGAGAGTGACGTGGGTGCGAGAGATCAGAAGGGGGAGCGAGAGACGTGGCAGAAAGAGAGAGACGGGGGAGAGAGAGACGGGGGGAGGGGGGAGAGTGACGGGGAGAAAGAGAGACGGAGGGAGAGAGACGGAGAGAGAGAGGCTGGGGCCAGAGCGAGAGAGGCTGGGGTCAGAGCGAGAGAGGCTTCGGGCAGAGCGAGAGAGGCTGGGGGCAGAGCGAGAGAGAGGCTGGGGGCAGAGCGAGAGAGAGGCTGGGGGCAGAGCGAGAGAGAGGCTGGGGGCAGAGCGAGAGAGGCTGGGGGCAGAGCGAGAGAGAGGCTGGGGGCAGAGCGAGAGAGGCTGGGGGCAGAGCGAGAGAGAGGCTGGGGGCAGAGCGAGAGAGAGGCTGGGGGCAGAGCGAGAGGCTGGGGGCGGAGCGAGAGGCTGCTGGGCAGAGCGACAGAGGCTGGGGGCAGAGCGAGAGAGGCTGGGGGCAGAGCGAGAGAGAGGCTGGGGGCAGAGCGAGAGAGAGGCTGGGGGCAGAGCGAGAGAGAGGCTGGGGGCAGAGCGAGAGAGAGGCTGGGGGCAGAGCGAGAGAGAGGCTGTGGGCAGAGCGAGAGAGAGGCTGGGGGCAGAGCGAGAGAGAGGCTGGGGGCAGAGCGAGAGAGGCTGGGGGCAGAGCGAGAGAGAGGCTGGGGGCAGGGCGAGAGAGGCTGGGGGCAGAGCGAGAGAGAGGCTCGGGGCAGAGCGAGAGAGTCTGGGGGCAGAGCGAGAGAGGCTGGGGGCAGAGCGAGAGAGGCTGGTTGCAGAGCGAGAGAGAGGCTGGGGGCAGGGCGAGAGAGGCTGGGGGCAGAGCGAGAGAGAGGCTCGGGGCAGAGCGAGAGAGTCTGGGGGCAGAGCGAGAGAGGCTGGGGGCAGAGCGAGAGAGAGGCTCAGGGCAGAGCGAGAGAGGCTGGGGGCAGAGCGAGAGAGAGGCTGGGGGCAGAGCGAGAGAGAGGCTGGGGGCAGAGCGAGAGAGAGGCTGGGGGCAGAGCGAGAGAGAGGCTGGGGGCAGAGGGAGAGAGAGGCTGGGGGCAGAGGGAGAGAGAGGCTGGGGGCAGAGCGAGGGAGAGGCTGGGGGCAGAGCGAGAGAGAGGCTGGGGGCAGAGCGAGAGAGGCTGGGGGCAGAGCGAGAGAGGCTGGGGGCAGAGCGAGAGAGAGGCTGGGGCAGAGGGAGAGAGAGGCTGGGGGCAGAGGGCGAGAGAGGCTGGGGCAGAGGGAGAGAGAGGCTGGGGGCAGAGCGAGAGAGGCTGGGGGCAGAGCGAGAGAGGCTGGGGGCAGAGCGAGAGAGGCTTGAGGCAGAGCCAGAGAGAGGTTGGGGGCAGGGCGAGAGAGATTGGGGGCAGAGGGAGAGAGATTGGGGCAGAGAGAGAGAGATTGGGGAGAGAGAGCGATTGGGGCAGAGAGAGATAGATTGGTGCAGAGGGAGAGAGATTGGGGCAGAGAGAGAGACTGGGGTGAGAGAGAGTGACGTGGGTGCGAGAGATCTGAAGGGGGAGCGAGAGACGTGGGAGAAAGAGAGACGGGGAGAGAGAGACGGGGGGAGGGGGAAAGAGATGGGGAGAAAGAGAGACGGAGGGAGAGAGACGGAGAGAGAGAGAGGCTGGAGGCAGAGCGAGAGAGGCTGGAGGCAGAGCGAGAGATGCTGGGGTCAGAGCGAGAGGGTGGCTGGGGGCAGAGCGAGAGAGGCTGGGGGCAGAGCGAGAGAGAGGCTGGGGGCAGAGCGAGAGAGAGGCTGGGGGCAGAGCGAGAGAGGCTGGGGGCAGAGCGAGAGAGAGGCTGGGGGCAGAGCGAGAGAGAGGCTGGGGGCAGAGCGAGAGAGGCTGGGGGCAGAGCGAGAGAGACTTCGGGTAGAGCGAGAGAGGCTGGGGGCAGAGCGAGAGAGGCTGGGGGCAGAGCGAGAGAGGCTGGGGGCAGAGCGAGAGAGGCTGGGGGCAGAGCGAGAGAGAGGCTGGGGGCAGAGCGAGAGAGGCTGGGGGCAGAGCGAGAGAGGCTGGGGTCAGAGCGAGAGAGGCTGGGGGCAGAGCGAGAGAGGCTGGGGGCAGAGCGAGAGAGGCTGGGGGCAGAGCGAGAGAGGCTGGGGGCAGAGCGAGAGAGGCTGGGGGCCGAGCGAGGCTGGGGGCAGAGCGAGAGAGGCTGGGGGCAGAGCGAGTGAGGCTGGGGGCAGAGCGAGAGAGGCTGGGGGCAGAGCGAGAGAGGCTGGGGCAGAGCGAGAGAGGCTGGGGGCAGAGCGAGAGAGGCTGGGGGCAGAGCGAGAGAGATTGGGGGCAGAGCGAGAGAGAGGCTGGGGCAGAGCGAGAGAGAGGCTGGGGGCAGAGCGAGAGAGGCTGGGGGCAGAGCGGGAGAGGCTGGGGGCAGAGGGAGAGAGGCCTGGGGCAGAGCCAGAGAGAGGTTGGGGGCAGGGCGAGAGAGATTGGGGGCAGAGGGAGAGAGATTGGGGCAGAGAGAGAGAGATTGGGGAGAGAGAGCGATTGGGGCAGAGAGAGATAGATTGGGGCAGAGGGAGAGAGATTGGGGCAGAGAAAGAGACTGGGGGGAGAGAGTGACGTGGGTGCGAGAGATCAGAAGGGGGAGCGAGAGACGTGGCAGAAAGAGAGAGACGGGGGAGAGAGAGACGGGGGGAGGGGGAGAGTGACGGGGAGAAAGAGAGACGGAGGGAGAGAGACGGAGAGAGAGAGGCTGGGGGCAGAGCGAGAGAGGCTGGGGTCAGAGCGAGAGAGGCTTCGGGCAGAGCGAGAGAGGCTGGGGGCAGAGCGAGAGAGAGGCTGGGGGCAGAGCGAGAGAGAGGCTGGGGGCAGAGCGAGAGAGGCTGGGGGCAGAGCGAGAGAGAGGCTGGGGGCAGAGCGAGAGAGAGGCTGGGGGCAGAGCGAGAGAGAGGCTGGGGGCAGAGCGAGAAAGAGGCTGGGGGCAGAGCGAGAGAGAGGCTGGGGGCAGAGCAAGAGAGGCTGGGGGCAGAGCGAGAGAGAGGCTGGGGGCAGAGCTAGAGAGAGGCTGGGGGCAGAGCGAGAGCGGCTGGGGGCAGAGCGAGAGAGAGGCTGGGGGCAGAGCGAGAGAGAGGCTGGGGGCAGGGCGAGAGAGGCTGCGGGCAGAGCGAGAGAGAGGCTCGGGGCAGAGCGAGAGAGGCTGGGGGCAGAGCGAGAGAGGCTGGGGGCAGAGCGAGAGAGAGGCTGGGGGCAGAGCGAGAGAGGCTGGGGGCAGAGCGAGAGAGAGGCTGGGGGCAGAGCGAGAGAGAGGCTGGGGGCAGAGCGAGAGCGGCTGGGGGCAGAGCGAGAGAGAGGCTGGGGGCAGAGCGAGAGAGAGGCTGGGGGCAGGGCGAGAGAGGCTGGGGGCAGAGCGAGAGAGAGTCTCGGGGCAGAGCGAGAGAGGCTGGGGGCAGAGCGAGAGAGGCTGGGGCAGAGCGAGAGAGAGGCTGGGGGCAGGGCGAGAGAGGCTGGGGGCAGAGCGAGAGAGAGGCTGGGGGCAGAGCGAGAGAGGCTGGGGGCAGAGCGAGAGAGTCTGGGGGCAGAGCGAGAGAGGCTGGGGGCACAGCGAGAGAGGCTCGGGGCTGAGCGAGAGAGGCTGGGGGCAGAGGGAGAGAGAGGCTGGGGGCAGAGCGAGAGAGAGGCTGGGGGCAGAGGGAGAGAGAGGCTGGGGGCAGAGGGAGGGAGAGGCTGGGGGCAGAGCGAGGGAGAGGCTGGGGGCAGAGCGAGAGAGAGGCTGGGGGCAGAGCGAGAGAGGCTGGTGGCAGAGCGAGAGAGGCTGGGGGCAGAGCGAGAGAGAGTCTGGGGCAGAGCGAGAGAGAGGCTGGGGCAGAGCGAGAGAGAGTCTGGGGGCAGAGCGAGAGAGAGGCTGGGGGCAGAGCGAGAGAGAGGCTGGGGGCCGAGCGAGAGAGAGGCTGGGGGCAGAGCGAGAGAGAGGCTGGGGCAGAGCGAGAGAGAGGCTGGGGGCAGAGCGAGAGAGAGGCTGGGGGCAGAGCGAGAGAGAGGCTGGGGGCAGAGCGAGGGAGAGGCTGGGGGCAGAGCGAGAGAGAGGCTGGGGGCAGAGCGATAGAGAGGCTGGGGGCAGAGCGAGAGAGAGGCTGGGGCAGAGGGAGAGAGAGGCTGGGGGCAGAGGGAGAGAGAGGCTGGGGGCAGAGGGAGAGAGAGGCTGGGGGCAGAGGGAGAGAGAGGCTGGGGGCAGAGCGAGAGAGGCTGGGGGCAGAGCGAGAGAGGCTGGGGGCAGAGCGAGAGAGGCTTGAGGCAGAGCCAGAGAGAGGCTGGGGCAGAGCGAGAGAGAGTCTGGGGGCAGAGCGAGAGAGAGGCTGGGGGCAGAGCGAGAGAGAGGCTGGGGGCCGAGCGAGAGAGAGGCTGGGGGCAGAGCGAGAGAGAGGCTGGGGCAGAGCGAGAGAGAGGCTGGGGGCAGAGCGAGAGAGAGGCTGGGGGCAGAGCGAGAGAGAGGCTGGGGGCAGAGCGAGGGAGAGGCTGGGGCAGAGCGAGAGAGAGGCTGGGGGCAGAGCGATAGAGAGGCTGGGGGCAGAGCGAGAGAGAGGCTGGGGCAGAGGGAGAGAGAGGCTGGGGGCAGAGGGAGAGAGAGGCTGGGGGCAGAGGGAGAGAGAGGCTGGGGGCAGAGGGAGAGAGAGGCTGGGGGCAGAGCGAGAGAGGCTGGGGGCAGAGCGAGAGAGGCTGGGGGCAGAGCGAGAGAGGCTTGAGGCAGAGCCAGAGAGAGGTTGGGGGCAGGGCGAGAGAGATTGGGGGCAGAGGGAGAGAGATTGGGGCAGAGAGAGAGAGATTGGGGAGAGAGAGCGATTGGGGCAGAGGGAGAGAGATTGGGGCAGAGAGAGAGACTGGGGCGAGAGAGAGTGACGTGGGTGCGAGAGATCTGAAGGGGGAGCGAGAGACGTGGGAGAATGAGAGACGGGGAGAGAGAGACGGGGGGAGGGGGAGAGAGATGGGGAGAAAGAGAGACGGAGGGAGAGAGACGGAGAGAGAGACAGGCTGGAGGCAGAGCGAGAGAGGCTGGGGTCAGAGCGAGAGGGAGGCTGGGGGCAGAGCGAGAGAGGCTGGGGGCAGAGCGAGAGAGAGGCTGGGGGCAGAGCGAGAGAGAGGCTGGGGGCAGAGCGAGAGAGGCTGGGGGCAGAGCGAGAGAGAGGCTGGGGGCAGAGCGAGAGAGAGGCTGGGGGCAGAGCGATAGAGAGGCTGGGGGCAGAGCGAGACGAGAGAGGCTGGGGGCAGAGGGAGAGAGAGGCTGGGGGCAGAGCCAGAGAGAGGTTGAGGGCAGGGCGAGAGAGGCTGGGGGCAGAGCGAGAGAGGCTGGGGGCAGAGCGAGAGAGGCTGGGGGCAGAGCGAGAGAGGCTGGGGCAGAGCGAGAGAGGCTGGGGGCAGAGCGAGAGAGGCTGGGGGCAGAGCGAGAGAGGCTGGGGGCAGAGCGAGAGAGGCTGGGGGCAGAGCGAGAGAGGCTGGGGGCAGAGCGAGAGAGAGGCTGGGGCAGAGCGAGAGAGAGGCTGGGGGCAGAGCGAGAGAGAGGCTGGGGGCAGAGGGGCAGAGCGAGAGAGAGGCTGGGGGCAGAGCGAGGGAGAGGCTGGGGGCAGAGCGAGAGAGAGGCTGGGGGCAGAGCGAGAGAGGCTGGGGGCAGAGCGAGAGAGGCTGGGGGCAGAGCGAGACAGAGGCTGGGGCAGAGCGAGAGAGAGTCTGGGGGCAGAGCGAGAGAGAGGCTGGGGGCAGAGCGAGAGAGAGGCTGGGGGCCGAGCGAGACAGAGGCTGGGGGCAGAGCGAGACAGAGGCTGGGGCAGAGCGAGAGAGAGTCTGGGGCAGAGCGAGAGAGAGGCTGGGGGCAGAGCGAGAGAGAGGCTGGGGGCCGAGCGAGAGAGAGGCTGGGGGCAGAGCGAGAGAGAGGCTGGGGCAGAGCGAGAGAGAGGCTGGGGGCCAAGCGAGAGAGAGGCTGGGGGCAGAGCGAGAGAGGCTGGGGGCAGAACGAGGGAGAGGCTGGGGCAGAGCGAGAGAGAGGCTGGGGGCGGAGGGAGCGAGAGGCTGGGGCAGAGCGAGAGAGAGGCTGGGGCAGAGCGAGAGAGAGGCTGGGGGCAGAGCGAGAGAGAGGCTGGGGGCAGAGCGAGAGAGAGGCTGGGGGCAGAGCGAGAGAGAGGCTGGGGGCAGAGCGAGAGAGAGGCTGGGGGCAGAGCGAGAGAGAGGCTGGGGGCAGAGCGAGAGAGAGGCTGGGGGCAGAGCGAGAGAGAGGCTGGGGGCAGAGCGAGAGAGAGGCTGGGGGCAGAGCGAGAGAGAGGCTGGGGGCAGAGCGAGAGAGAGGCTGGGGGCAGAGCGAGAGAGAGGCTGGGGGCAGAGCGAGAGAGAGGCTGGGGGCAGAGCGAGAGAGAGGCTGGGGGCAGAGCGAGAGAGAGGCTGGGGCAGAGCGAGAGAGATTGGGGGCAGAGCGAGGGAGAGGCTGGGGGCAGAGCGAGAGAGGCTGGGGGCAGAGCGAGAGAGGCTGGGGGCAGAGCGAGAGAGAGGCTGGGGCAGAGCGAGAGAGAGGCTGGGGCAGAGCGAGAGAGGCTGGGGGCAGAGCGAGAGAGGCTGGGGGCAGAGGGAGAGAGGCCTGGGGCAGAGCCAGAGAGAGGTTGGGGGCAGGGCGAGAGAGATTGGGGGCAGAGGGAGAGAGAGATTGGGGCAGAGAGAGAGAGATTGGGGAGAGAGAGCGATTGGGGCAGAGAGAGATAGATTGGGGCAGAGGGAGAGAGATTGGGGCAGAGAAAGAGACTGGGGGGAGAGAGTGACGTGGGTGCGAGAGATCTGAAGGGGGAGCGAGAGACGTGGCAGAAAGAGAGAGACGGGTGAGAGAGAGACGGGGGGAGGGGGAGAGTGACGGGGAGAAAGAGAGACGGAGGGAGAGAGACGGAGAGAGAGAGGCTGGGGCAGAGCGAGAGAGGCTGGGGTCAGAGCGAGAGAGGCTTCGGGCAGAGCGAGAGAGAGGCTGGGGCAGAGCGAGAGAGAGGCTGGGGGCAGAGCGAGAGAGAGGCTGGGGGCAGAGCGAGAGAGAGGCTGGGGGCAGAGCGAGAGAGGCTGGGGCAGAGCGAGAAAGAGGCTGGGGGCAGAGCGAGAGAGAGGCTGGGGGCAGAGCGAGAGAGGCTGGGGTCAGAGCGAGAGAGGCTTCGAGCAGAGCGAGAGAGAGGCTGGGGGCAGAGCGAGAGAGAGGCTGGGGGCAGAGCGAGAGAGAGGCTGGGGGCAGAGCGAGAGAGAGGCTGGGGGCAGAGCGAGAGAGAGACTGGGTAAGAGCGAGAGAGAGGCTGGGGGCAGAGCGAGAGAGGCTGGGGGCAGAGCGAGAGAGAGGCTGGTGGCAGAGCGAGAGAGAGGCTGGGGGCAGAGCGAGAGAGAGGCTGGGGGCAGAGCGAGAGAGAGGCTGGGGGCAGAGCGAGAGAGGCTGGGGGCAGAGCGAGAGAGGGTGGGGGCAGAGCGATAGAGAGGCTGGGGGCAGGGCGAGAGAGGCTGGGGGCAGAGCGAGAGAGAGGCTCGGGGCAGAGCGAGAGAGTCTGGGGGCAGAGCGAGAGAGGCTGGGGCAGAGCGAGAGAGGCTGGGGGCAGAGCGAGAGAGAGGCTCGGGGCAGAGCGAGAGAGTCTGGGGGCACAGCGAGAGAGGCTGGGGGCAGAGCGAGAGAGAGGCTCGGGGCTGAGCGAGAGAGGCTGGGGGCAGAGGGAGAGAGAGGCTGGGGGCAGAGCGAGAGAGAGGCTGGGGGCAGAGGGAGAGAGAGGCTGGGGGCAGAGGGAGAGAGAGGCTGGGGGCAGAGCGAGGGAGAGGCTGGGGGCAGAGCGAGAGAGAGGCTGGGGGCAGAGCGAGAGAGGCTGGGGGCAGAGCGAGAGAGAGGCTGGGGCAGAGCGAGAGAGAGGCTGGGGCAGAGCGAGAGAGAGTCTGGGGCAGAGCGAGAGAGAGTCTGGGGGCAGAGCGAGAGAGAGGCTGGGGGCAGAGCGAGAGAGAGGCTGGGGCAGAGCGAGAGAGAGGCTGGTGGCAAAGCGAGAGAGAGGCTGGGGGCAGAGCGAGAGAGAGGCTGGGGGCAGAGCGAGAGAGAGGCTGGGGGCAGAGCGAGAGAGAGGCTGGGGGCCGAGCGAGAGAGAGGCTGGGGGCCGAGCGAGAGAGAGGCTGGGGGCCGAGCGAGAGAGAGGCTGGGGGCCGAGCGAGAGAGAGGCTGGGGGCCGAGCGAGAGAGAGGCTGGGGGCCGAGCGAGAGAGAGGCTGGGGGCAGAGCGAGAGAGAGGCTGGGGGCAGAGCGAGAGAGAGGCTGGGGGCAGAGCGAGAGAGAGGCTGGGGGCAGAGCGAGAGAGAGGCTGGGGGCAGAGCGAGAGAGAGGCTGGGGGCAGAGCGAGAGAGAGGCTGGGGTCAGAGCGAGAGAGAGGCTGGGGGCAGAGCGAGGGAGAGGCTGGAGGCAGAGCGAGAGAGGCTGGGGGCAGAGCGAGAGGCTGGGGGCAGAGCGAGAGAGGCTGGGGCAGAGCGAGAGAGGCTGGGGGCAGAGCGAGAGTGAGGCTGGGGCAGAGGGAGAGAGAGGCTGGGGGCAGAGCCAGAGAGAGGTTGAGGGCAGGGCGAGAGAGATTGGGGGCAGAGGGAGAGAGATTGGGGCAGAGGGAGAGAGATTGGGGCAGAGCGAGAGAGATTGAGGCAGTGATAGATAGATTGGGGCAGAGGGAGAGACATTTGGGCAGATAGAGAGACTGGGGGGAGAGAGAGTGACATGGAGAGAGAGTGACGTGGGTGCGAGAGATCTGAAGGGGGAGCGAGAGACGTGGGAGAAAGAGAGAGACGGGGGAGAGAGACGGGGAGAGAGAGACGGGGGAGAGAGAGACGGAGGGAGAGGGACGGGGAGAGAGCGAGAGAGGGACGCGGAGAGAGAAAGAGACGGGGAGAGAGAGACGGGGGAGAGAGAGACGGGGGAGAGAGAGACGGGGGGAGAGAGAGACGGGGGAGAGAGAGACTGGGGAGAGAGAGAGAGACGGGGGGAGAGAGAGACGGGGGGAGAGAGAGAGAGAGACGGGGTGGGGGCGGGCAGAGAGAGACTGCGGGGGGGGGAGACAGACGGGGGTGGGGAGAGAGAGACCGGGGGGCAGAGCGAGAGAGAGGCTGGGGCAGAACGAGAGAGGCTGGGGGCAGAGTGAGAGAGGCTTTGGGCAGAGCGAGAGAGAGGCTGGGGACAGAGCGAGAGAGAGGCTGGGGCAGAGTGAGAGAGAGGCTGGGGGCAGAGTGAGAGAGAGGCTGGGGACAGAGCGAGAGAGGCTGGGGGCAGAGCGAGAGAGAGGCTGGGGGCAGAGCGAGGGAGAGGCTGGGGGCAGAGCGAGAGAGAGGCTGGGGGCAGAGCGATAGAGAGGCTGGGGGCAGAGCGAGAGAGAGGCTGGGGGCACAGCGAGAGAGGCTGGGGGCAGAGGGAGAGAGAGGCTGGGGGCAGAGGGAGAGAGAGGCTGGCGGCAGAGGGAGAGAGAGGCTGGGGGCAGAGCGAGAGAGGCTGGGGGCAGAGCGAGAGAGGATGGGGCAGAGCGAGAGAGGCTTGGGGCAGAGCCAGAGAGAGGTTGGGGGCAGGGCGAGAGAGATTGGGGGCAGAGGGAGAGAGAGAGATTGGGCAGAGAGAGAGCGATTGGGGAGAGAGAGCGATTGGGGCAGAGAGAGATAGATTGGGGCAGAGGGAGAGAGATTGGGCAGAGAGAGAGACTGGGGCGCGAGAGAGTGACGTGGGTGCGAGAGATCTGAAGGGGGAGCGAGAGACGTGGGAGAAAGAGAGAGACGGGGAGAGAGAGACGGGGGGAGGGGGAGAGAGATGGGGAG
>NC_140988.1:71034954-71073633 GCF_052327205.1 Somniosus microcephalus
GAGCGATTGGGGGCAGAGGGAGAGAGATTGGGGCAGAGCGAGAGAGATTGAGGCAGTGATAGATAGATTGGGGCAGAGGGAGAGACATTTGGGCAGATAGAGAGACTGGGGGGAGAGAGAGGGACGTGGAGAGAGAGTGACGTGGGTGCGAGAGATCTGAAGGGGGAGCGAGAGACGTGGGAGAAAGAGAGAGACGGGGGAGAGAGACGGGGGGAGAGAGACGGGGAGAGAGAGACGGGGGAGAGAGAGACGGGGGGAGGGGGAGAGAGACGGGGAGAAAGAGAGACGGAGGGAGAGAGACGGAGAGAGAGGGACGGGGAGAGAGCGAGAGAGGGACGCGGAGAGAGAAAGAGACGGGGCAGAGAGAGACGGGGGAGAGAGAGACGGGGGGAGAGAGAGAGACGGGAGAGAGAGACGGGGGGAGAGAGAGACGGGGGGAGAGAGAGAGAGAGACTGGTGGGGGGGGGAGAGAGAGACGGGGGTGGGGAGAGAGAGACCGGGGGGCAGAGCGAGAGAGAGGCTGGGGCAGAACGAGAGAGGCTGGGGGCAGAGTGAGAGAGGCGTTGGGCAGAGCGAGAGAGAGGCTGGGGACAGAGCGAGAGAGAGGCTGGGGCAGAGTGAGAGAGAGGCTGGGGGCAGAGTGAGAGAGAGGTTGGGGACAGAGCGAGAGAGGCTGGGGGCAGAGCGAGAGAGAGGCTGGGGGCAGAGCGAGGGAGAGGCTGGGGGCAGAGCGATAGAGAGGCTGGGGGCAGAGCGATAGAGAGGCTGGGGCAGAGCGAGAGAGAGGCTGGGGGCACAGCGAGAGAGGCTGGGGGCAGAGGGAGAGAGAGGCTGGGGGCAGAGGGAGAGAGAGGCTGGGGGCAGAGCGAGAGAGGCTGGGGGCAGAGCGAGAGAGGCTGGGGGCAGAGCGAGAGAGGCTTGGGGCAGAGCCAGAGAGAGGTTGGGGGCAGGGGGAGAGAGATTGGGGGCAGAGGGAGAGAGATTGGGGCAGAGAGAGAGAGATTGGGGAGAGAGAGCGATTGGGGCAGAGCGAGGGAGAGGCTGGGGGCAGAGAGAGTGACGTGGGTGCGAGAGATCTGAAGGGGGAGCGAGAGACGTGGGAGAAAGAGACGGGGAGAGAGAGACGGGGGGAGGGGGAGAGAGATGGGGAGAAAGAGAGACGGAGGGAGAGAGACGGAGAGAGAGAGAGGCTGGAGGCAGAGCGAGAGAGGCTGGGGTCAGAGCGAGAGAGAGGCTGGGGGCAGAGCGAGAGAGGCTGGGGGCAGAGCGAGAGAGAGGCTGGGGGCAGAGCGAGGGAGGCTGGGGGCAGAGTGAGAGAGGCTGGGGGCAGAGCGAGAGAGAGGCTGGGGCAGAGCGATAGAGAGGCTGGGGGCAGAGCGAGGGAGGCTGGGGGCAGAGCGAGAGAGGCTGGGGGCAGAGCGAGAGAGGCTGGGGGCAGAGCGAGAGAGGCTGGGGGCAGAGCGAGAGAGGCTGGGGCAGAGCGAGAGAGGCTGGGGGCAGAGCGAGAGAGAGGCTGGGGGCAGAGCGAGAGAGGCTGGGGGCAGAGCGAGAGAGGCTGGGGGCAGAGCGAGAGAGGCTGGGGGCAGAGCGAGAGAGGCTGGGGGCAGAGCGAGAGAGGCTGGGGGCAGAGCGAGAAAGGCTGGGGGCAGAGCGAGAGAGAGGCTGGGGGCAGAACGAGAGAGGCTGGGGCAGAGCGAGAGGCTGGGGGCAGAGCGAGAGAGAGTCTGGGGGCAGAGCGAGAGGGGCTGGGGGCAGAGCGAGAGAGAGGCTGGGGGCAGAGCCAGAGAGGCTGGGGGCAGAGCGAGAGAGAGGCTGGGGGCAGAGCGAGAGAGTCTGGGGGCAGAGCGAGAGAGGCTGGGGGCAGAGCGAGAGAGGCTGGGGGCAGAGCGAGAGAGAGGCTGGGGGCAGAGCGAGAGAGAGGCTGGGGGCAGAGCGAGAGAGAGGCTGGGGGCAGAGCGATAGAGAGGCTGGGGGCAGAGCGAGGGAGGCTGGGGGCAGAGCGAGAGAGGCTGGGGGCAGAGCGAGAGAGGCTGGAGGCAGAGCGAGAGAGAGGCTGGGGGCAGAGCGAGAGAGGCTGGGGGCAGAGCGAGAGAGAGGCTGGGGGCAGGGCGAGAGAGGCTGGGGGCAGAGCGAGAGAGAGGCTGGGGGCAGAGCGAGAGAGGCTGGGGCAGAGCGAGAGAGAGTCTGGGGGCAGAGCGAGAGAGGGGCTGGGGGCAGAGCGGAGAGAGAGGCTGGGGGCAGAGCGAGAGAGGCTGGGGGCAGAGCGAGAGAGAGGCTGGGGGCAGAGCGAGAGGCTGGGGGCAGAGCGAGAGAGGCTGCTGGGCAGAGCGAGAGAGAGGCTGGGGGCAGAGCAAGAGAGGCTGGGGCAGAGCGAGAGAGAGGCTGGGGCAGAGCGAGAGAGAGGCTGGGGGCAGAGCAAGAGAGGCTGGGGGCAGAGCGAGAGAGAGGTTGGGGCAGAGCGAGATAGAGGCTAGGGGCAGAGGGAGAGAGGCTGGGGGCAGAGGGAGAGAGAGGCTGGGGGCAGAGGGAGAGAGAGGCTGGGGGCAGAGCAAGAGAGGCTGGGGGCAGAGCGAGAGAGAGGCTGGGGGCAGAGCGAGAGAGAGGCTGGGGGCAGAGCGAGAGAGGCTGGGGGCAGAGCGAGAGAGAGGCTGGGGGCAGGGCGAGAGAGGCTGGGGGCAGAGCGAGAGAGAGTCTGGGGGCAGAGCGAGAGAGTCTGGGGGCAGAGCGAGAGAGGCTGGGGGCAGAGCGAGAGAGGCTGGGGGCAGAGCGAGAGAGGCTGGGGGCAGAGCCAGAGAGAGGTTGAGGGCAGGGCGAGAGAGATTGGGGGCAGAGGGAGAGCGATTGGGGGCAGAGGGAGAGAGATTGGGGCAGAGCGAGAGAGATTGAGGCAGTGATAGATAGATTGGGGCAGAGGGAGAGACATTTGGGCAGATAGAGAGACTGGGGGGAGAGAGAGGGACGTGGAGAGAGAGTGACGTGGGTGCGAGAGATCTGAAGGGGGAGCGAGAGACGTGGGAGAAAGAGAGAGACGGGGAGAGAGACGGGGAGAGAGAGACGGGGGAGAGAGAGACGGGGGGAGGGGGAGAGAGACGGGGAGAAAGAGAGACGGAGGGAGAGAGACGGAGAGAGAGGGACGGGGAGAGAGCGAGAGAGGGACGCGGAGAGAGAAAGAGACGGGGCAGAGAGAGACGGGGGAGAGAGAGACGGGGGGGAGAGAGAGAGACGGGAGAGAGAGACGGGGGGAGAGAGAGACGGGGGGAGAGAGAGAGAGAGACTGGTGGGGGGGGGAGAGAGAGACGGGGGTGGGGGAGAGAGAGACCGGGGGGCAGAGCGAGAGAGAGGCTGGGGCAGAACGAGAGAGGCTGGGGCAGAGTGAGAGAGGCGTTGGGCAGAGCGAGAGAGAGGCTGGGGACAGAGCGAGAGAGAGGCTGGGGCAGAGTGAGAGAGAGGCTGGGGGCAGAGTGAGAGAGAGGCTGGGGACAGAGCGAGAGAGGCTGGGGGCAGAGCGAGAGAGAGGCTGGGGGCAGAGCGAGGGAGAGGCTGGGGGCAGAGCGATAGAGAGGCTGGGGGCAGAGCGATAGAGAGGCTGGGGGCAGAGCGAGAGAGAGGCTGGGGGCACAGCGAGAGAGGCTGGGGGCAGAGGGAGAGAGAGGCTGGGGGCAGAGGGAGAGAGAGGCTGGGGGCAGAGCGAGAGAGGCTGGGGGCAGAGCGAGAGAGGCTGGGGGCAGAGCGAGAGAGGCTTGGGGCAGAGCCAGAGAGAGGTTGGGGGCAGGGGGAGAGAGATTGGGGCAGAGGGAGAGAGATTGGGGCAGAGAGAGAGAGATTGGGGAGAGAGAGCGATTGGGGCAGAGCGAGGGAGAGGCTGGGGGCAGAGAGAGTGACGTGGGTGCGAGAGATCTGAAGGGGGAGCGAGAGACGTGGGAGAAAGAGACGGGGAGAGAGAGACGGGGGGAGGGGGAGAGAGATGGGGAGAAAGAGAGACGGAGGGAGAGAGACGGAGAGAGAGAGAGGCTGGAGGCAGAGCGAGAGAGAGGCTGGGGGCAGAGCGAGAGAGAGGCTGGGGGCAGAGCGAGAGAGGCTGGGGGCAGAGCGAGAGAGAGGCTGGGGGCAGAGCGAGGGAGGCTGGGGGCAGAGTGAGAGAGGCTGGGGGCAGAGCGAGAGAGAGGCTGGGGGCAGAGCGATAGAGAGGCTGGGGGCAGAGCGAGGGAGGCTGGGGGCAGAGCGAGAGAGGCTGGGGGCAGAGCGAGAGAGGCTGGGGGCAGAGCGAGAGAGGCTGGGGGCAGAGCGAGAGAGGCTGGGGCAGAGCGAGAGAGGCTGGGGGCAGAGCGAGAGAGAGGCTGGGGGCAGAGCGAGAGAGGCTGGGGCAGAGCGAGAGAGGCTGGGGGCAGAGCGAGAGAGGCTGGGGGCAGAGCGAGAGAGGCTGGGGGCAGAGCGAGAGAGGCTGGGGGCAGAGCGAGAAAGGCTGGGGGCAGAGCGAGAGAGAGGCTGGGGGCAGAACGAGAGAGGCTGGGGCAGAGCGAGAGGCTGGGGGCAGAGCGAGAGAGAGTCTGGGGGCAGAGCGAGAGGGGCTGGGGGCAGAGCGAGAGAGAGGCTGGGGGCAGAGCCAGAGAGGCTGGGGGCAGAGCGAGAGAGAGGCTGGGGGCAGAGCGAGAGAGTCTGGGGGCAGAGCGAGAGAGGCTGGGGGCAGAGCGAGAGAGGCTGGGGGCAGAGCGAGAGAGAGGCTGGGGGCAGAGCGAGAGAGAGGCTGGGGGCAGAGCGAGAGAGAGGCTGGGGGCAGAGCGATAGAGAGGCTGGGGGCAGAGCGAGGGAAGCTGGGGGCAGAGCGAGAGAGGCTGGGGGCAGAGCGAGAGAGGCTGGAGGCAGAGCGAGAGAGAGGCTGGGGGCAGAGCGAGAGAGGCTGGGGGCAGAGCGAGAGAGAGGCTGGGGGCAGGGCGAGAGAGGCTGGGGGCAGAGCGAGAGAGAGGCTGGGGGCAGAGCGAGAGAGGCTGGGGCAGAGGCGAGAGAGTCTGGGGGCAGAGCGAGAGAGGGGCTGGGGGCAGAGCGAGAGAGAGGCTGGGGGCAGAGCGAGAGAGGCTGGGGGCAGAGCGAGAGAGAGGCTGGGGGCAGAGCGAGAGGCTGGGGGCAGAGCGAGAGAGGCTGCTGGGCAGAGCGAGAGAGAGGCTGGGGGCAGAGCAAGAGAGGCTGGGGCAGAGCGAGAGAGAGGCTGGGGCAGAGCGAGAGAGAGGCTGGGGGCAGAGCAAGAGAGGCTGGGGCAGAGCGAGAGAGAGGTTGGGGGCAGAGCGAGATAGAGGCTAGGGGCAGAGGGAGAGAGGCTGGGGGCAGAGGGAGAGAGAGGCTGGGGGCAGAGGGAGAGAGAGGCTGGGGGCAGAGCAAGAGAGGCTGGGGGCAGAGCGAGAGAGAGGCTGGGGGCAGAGCGAGAGAGAGGCTGGGGGCAGAGCGAGAGAGGCTGGGGGCAGAGCGAGAGAGAGGCTGGGGGCAGGGCGAGAGAGGCTGGGGGCAGAGCGAGAGAGAGGCTGGGGGCAGAGCGAGAGAGTCTGGGGGCAGAGCGAGAGAGGCTGGGGGCAGAGCGAGAGAGGCTGGGGGCAGAGCGAGAGAGAGGCTGGGGGCAGAGCGAGAGAGGCTGGGGGCAGAGCGAGAGAGAGGCTGGGGGCAGGGCGAGAGATGCTGGGGGCAGAGCGAGAGAGAGGCTGGGGGCAGAGCGAGAGAGGCTGGGGCCAGAGCGAGAGAGGCTGGGGGCAGAGCGAGAGAGAGGCTGGGGGCAGAGCGAGAGAGAGGCTGGGGGCAGAGGGAGAGAGAGGCTGGGGGCAGAGGGAGAGAGAGGCTGGGGGCAGAGCGAGAGAGAGGCTGGGGGCAGAGCGAGAGAGGCTGGGGGCAGAGCGAGAGAGGCTGGGGGCAGAGCGAGAGAGAGGCTGGGGCAGAGCGAGAGAGAGGCTGGGGCAGAGCGAGAGAGAGTCTGGGGGCAGAGCGAGAGAGAGTCTGGGGGCAGAGCGAGAGAGAGGCTGGGGGCAGAGCGAGAGAGAGGCTGGGGGCAGAGCGAGAGAGAGGCTGGGGGCCGAGCGAGAGAGAGGCTGGGGGCAGAGCGAGAGAGAGGCTGGGGGCAGAGCGAGAGAGAGGCTGGGGGCAGAGCGAGAGAGAGGCTGGGGCAGAGCGAGAGAGAGGTTGGGGGCAGAGCGAGAGAGAGGCTGGGGGCAGAGGGAGCGAGAGGCTGGGGGCAGAGCGAGAGAGAGGCTGGGGCAGAGCGAGAGAGAGGCTGGGGGCAGAGCGAGAGAGAGGCTGGGGGCAGAGCGAGAGAGGCGCTGGGGGCAGAGCGAGAGAGTCTGGGGGCAGAGCGAGAGAGAGGCTGGTGGCAGAGCGAGAGAGAGGCTGTGGGCAGAGCGAGAGTGAGGCTGGGGCAGAGGGAGAGCGATTGGGGGCAGAGGGAGAGAGATTGGGGCAGAGCGAGAGAGATTGAGGCAGTGATAGATAGATTGGGGCAGAGGGAGAGACATTTGGGCAGATAGAGAGACTGGGGGGAGAGAGAGTGACGTGGAGAGAGAGTGACGTGGGTGCGAGAGATCTGAAGGGGGAGCGAGAGACGTGGGAGAAAGAGAGAGACGGGGGAGAGAGACGGGGAGAGAGAGACGGGGGAGAGAGAGACGGGGGGAGGGGGAGAGAGACGGGGAGAAAGAGAGACGGAGGGAGAGAGACGGAGAGAGAGGGACGGGGAGAGAGCGAGAGAGGGACGCTGAGAGAGAAAGAGACGGGGGAGAGAGAGACGGGGCAGAGAGAGACGGGGGAGAGAGAGACGGGGGGAGAGAGACGGGGGAGAGAGAGAGACGGGAGAGAGAGACGGGGGGAGAGAGAGACGGGGGGAGAGAGAGAGAGAGACGGGGTGGGGGCGGGCAGAGAGAGACTGGTGGGGGGGGGAGAGAGAGACGGAGGTGGGGAGAGAGAGACCGGGGGGCAGAGCGAGAGAGAGGCTGGGGCAGAACGAGAGAGGCTGGTGGCAGAGTGAGAGAGGCGTTGGGCAGAGCGAGAGAGAGGCTGGGGACAGAGCGAGAGAGAGGCTGGGGGCAGAGTGAGAGAGAGGCTGGGGGCAGAGTGAGAGAGAGGCTGGGGACAGAGCGAGAGAGGCTGGGGGCAGAGCGAGAGAGAGGCTGGGGGCAGAGCGAGGGAGAGGCTGGGGGCAGAGCGATAGAGAGGCTGGGGGCAGAGCGATAGAGAGGCTGGGGGCAGAGCGAGAGAGGCTGGGGGCACAGCGAGAGAGGCTGGGGGCAGAGGGAGAGAGAGGCTGGGGGCAGAGGGAGAGAGAGGCTGGGGGCAGAGGGAGAGAGAGGCTGGGGGCAGAGCGAGAGAGGCTGGGGGCAGAGCGAGAGAGGCTGGGGGCAGAGCGAGAGAGGCTGGGGGCAGAGCGAGAGAGGCTTGGGGCAGAGCCAGAGAGAGTTTGGGGGCAGGGCGAGAGAGATTGGGGGCAGAGGGAGAGAGATTGGGGAGAGAGAGCGATTGGGGCAGAGAGAGATAGATTGGGGCAGAGGGAGAGAGATTGGGGCGAGAGATCTGAAGGGGGAGCGAGAGACGTGGGAGAAAGAGACAGACGGGGAGATAGAGACGGGGGGAGGGGGAGAGAGATGGGGAGAAAGAGAGACGGAGGGAGAGAGACGGAGAGAGAGAGAGGCTGGAGGCAGAGCGAGAGAGGCTGGGGTCAGAGCGAGAGAGAGGCTGGGGGCAGAGCGAGAGAGGCTGGGGGCAGAGCGAGAGAGAGGCTGGGGGCAGAGCGAGAGAGAGGCTGGGGGCAGAGCGAGAGAGGCTGGGGGCAGAGCGAGAGAGGCTGGGGGCAGAGCGAGAGAGGCTGGGGGCAGAGCGAGAGAGGCTGGGGGCAGAGCGAGAGAGGCTGGGGGCAGAGCGAGAGAGGCTGGGGGCAGAGCGAGAGAGAGGCTGGGGGCAGAGCGAGAGAGAGGCTGGGGCAGAGGGAGAGAGGCTGGGGGCAGAGCGAGAGAGAGGCTGTGGGCAGAGCGAGAGAGAGGCTGTGGGCAGAGCGAGAGAGGCTGGGGGCAGAGCGAGAGAGAGGCTGGGGGCAGAGCGAGAGAGGCGCTGGGGGCAGAGCGAGAGAGTCTGGGGGCAGAGCGAGAGAGAGGCTGGTGGCAGAGCGAGAGAGAGGCTGTGGGCAGAGCGAGAGTGAGGCTGGGGCAGAGGGAGAGAGAGGCTGGGGGCAGAGCCAGAGAGAGGTTGAGGGCAGGGCGAGAGAGATTGGGGGCAGAGGGAGAGCGATTGGGGGCAGAGGGAGAGAGATTGGGGCAGAGCGAAAGAGATTGAGGCAGTGATAGATAGATTGGGGCAGAGGGAGAGACATTTGGGCAGATAGAGAGACTGGGGGGAGAGAGAGTGACGTGGAGAGAGAGTGACGTGGGTGCGAGAGATCTGAAGGGGGAGCGAGAGACGTGGGAGAAAGAGAGAGACGGGGAGAGAGACGGGGAGAGAGAGACGGGGGAGAGAGAGACGGGGGGAGGGGGAGAGAGACGGGGAGAAAGAGAGACGGAGGGAGAGAGACGGAGAGAGAGGGACGGGGAGAGAGCGAGAGAGGGACGCTGAGAGAGAAAGAGACGGGGGAGAGAGAGACGGGGCAGAGAGACGGGGGAGAGAGAGACGGGGGGAGAGAGACGGGGAGAGAGAGAGACGGGAGAGAGAGACGGGGGGAGAGAGAGACGGGGGGAGAGAGAGAGAGAGACGGGGTGGGGGCGGGCAGAGAGAGACTGGTGGGGGGGGGAGAGAGAGACGGAGGTGGGGAGAGAGAGACCGGGGGGCAGAGCGAGAGAGAGGCTGGGGCAGAACGAGAGAGGCTGGTGGCAGAGTGAGAGAGGCGTTGGGCAGAGCGAGAGAGAGGCTGGGGACAGAGCGAGAGAGAGGCTGGGGCAGAGTGAGAGAGAGGCTGGGGGCAGAGTGAGAGAGAGGCTGGGGACAGAGCGAGAGAGGCTGGGGGCAGAGCGAGAGAGAGGCTGGGGGCAGAGCGAGGGAGAGGCTGGGGGCAGAGCGATAGAGAGGCTGGGGGCAGAGCGATAGAGAGGCTGGGGGCAGAGCGATAGAGAGGCTGGGGGCAGAGCGAGAGAGGCTGGGGGCACAGCGAGAGAGGCTGGGGGCTGAGGGAGAGAGAGGCTGGGGGCAGAGGGAGAGAGAGGCTGGGGGCAGAGGGAGAGAGAGGCTGGGGGCAGAGCGAGAGAGGCTGGGGGCAGAGCGAGAGAGGCTGGGGGCAGAGCGAGAGAGGCTTGGGGCAGAGCCAGAGAGAGTTTGGGGGCAGGGCGAGAGAGATTGGGGGCAGAGGGAGAGAGATTGGGGCAGAGAGAGATAGATTGGGGCAGAGGGAGAGAGATTGGGGCGAGAGATCTGAAGGGGGAGCGAGAGACGTGGGAGAAAGAGACAGACGGGGAGAGAGAGACGGGGGGAGGGGGAGAGAGATGGGGAGAAAGAGAGACGGAGGGAGAGAGACGGAGAGAGAGAGAGGCTGGAGGCAGAGCGAGAGAGGCTGGGGTCAGAGCGAGAGAGAGGCTGGGGGCAGAGCGAGAGAGGCTGGGGGCAGAGCGAGAGAGAGGCTGGGGGCAGAGCGATAGAGAGGCTGGGGGCAGAGCGAGGGAGGCTGGGGGCAGAGTGAGAGAGGCTGGGGGCAGAGCGAGAGAGGCTGGGGGCAGAGCGAGAGAGAGGCTGGGGGCAGAGCGAGAGAGAGGCTGGGGGCAGAGCGAGAGAGAGGCTGGGGGCAGAGCGAGAGAGAGGCTGGGGGCAGAGCGAGAGAGGCTGGGGGCAGAGCGAGAGAGGCTGGGGGCAGAGCGAGAGAGGCTGGGGGCAGAGCGAGAGAGGCTGGGGGCAGAGCGAGAGAGAGGCTGGGGGCAGAGCGAGAGAGAGGCTGGGGCAGAGGGAGAGAGGCTGGGGGCAGAGCGAGAGAGAGGCTGTGGGCAGAGCGAGAGAGAGGCTGTGGGCAGAGCGAGAGAGGCTGGGGGCAGAGCGAGAGAGAGGCTGGGGGCAGAGCGAGAGAGAGGCTGGGGGCAGAGCGAGAGAGAGGCTGGGGGCAGAGCAAGAGAGGCTGGGGGCAGAGCGAGAGAGAGGCTGGGGGCAGAGCGAGAGAGGCTGGGGCAGAGCGAGAGAGAGGCTGGGGGCAGGGCGAGAGAGGCTGGGGGCAGAGCGAGAGAGAGTCTGGGGGCAGAGCGAGAGAGTCTGGGGGCAGAGCGAGAGAGGCTGGGGGCAGAGCGAGAGAGGCTGGGGGCAGAGGGAGAGAGAGGCTGGGGGCAGAGCGAGAGAGAGGCTGGGGGCAGAGCGAGAGAGAGGCTGTGGGCAGAGCGAGAGAGAGGCTGTGGGCAGAGCGAGAGAGGCTGGGGGCAGAGCGAGAGAGAGGCTGGGGGCAGAGCGAGAGAGAGGCTGGGGGCAGAGCGAGAGAGAGGCTGGGGGCAGAGCAAGAGAGGCTGGGGGCAGAGCGAGAGAGGCTGGGGGCAGAGCGAGAGAGAGGCTGGGGGCAGGGCGAGAGAGGCTGGGGGCAGAGCGAGAGAGAGGCTGGGGGCAGAGCGAGAGAGTCTGGGGGCAGAGCGAGAGAGGCTGGGGGCAGAGCGAGAGAGAGGCTGGGGGCAGAGCGAGAGAGAGGCTGGGGGCAGAGCGAGAGAGAGGCTGGGGGCAGAGCGAGAGAGAGGCTGGGGGCAGAGCGAGAGAGAGGCTGGGGGCAGAGGGAGAGAGAGGCTGGGGGCAGAGCGAGAGAGGCTGGGGGCAGAGCGAGAGAGGCTGGGGGCAGAGCCAGAGAGAGGTTGGGGGCAGGGCGAGAGAGATTGGGGGCAGAGAGAGAGAGATTGGGGAGAGAGAGCGATTGGGGAGAGAGAGATAGATTGGGGCAGAGAGAGATAGATTGGGGCAGAGAGAGATAGATTGGGGCAGAGGGAGAGAGATTGGGGCAGAGAGAGAGACTGGGGGGAGAGAGAGTGACGTGGGTGCGAGAGATCTGAAGGGGGAGCGAGAGACGTGTGAGAAAGAGAGAGACGGGGAGAGAGAGACGGGGGAGAGAGACCGGGGGAGGGGGAGAGAGACGGGGAGAAAGAGAGACGGAGGGAGAGAGACGGAGGGAGAGAGACGGAGAGCGAGAGAGGCTGGGGGCAGAGCGAGAGAGGCTGGGGTCAGAGCGAGAGAGAGGCTGGGGGCAGAGCAAGAGAGGCTGGGGTCAGAGCGAGAGAGAGGCTGGGGGCAGAGCGAGAGAGTCTGGGGGCAGAGCGAGAGAGGCTGGGGGCAGAGCGATAGAGAGGCTGGGGGCAGAGCGATAGAGAGGCTGGGGGCAGAGCGAGAGAGGCTGGGGGCAGAGCGAGAGAGATTGGGGCAGAGGGAGAGAGAGGCTGGGGGCAGAGCGAGAGAGGCTGGGGGCAGAGCGAGAGAGGCTGGGGGCAGAGCGAGAGAGAGGCTGGGGGCAGAGCGAGAGAGGCTGGGGGCAGAGCGAGAGAGGCTGGGGGCAGAGCGAGAGAGGCTGGGGCAGAGCGAGAGAGAGGCTGGGGGCAGAGGGAGAGAGAGGCTGGGGGCAGAGCGAGAGAGGCTGGGGGCAGAGAGAGAGGCTGGGGGCAGAGCGAGAGAGAGGCTGGGGGCAGAGCGAGCGAGGCTGGGGGCAGAGGGAGAGAGAAGCTGGGGGCAGAGGGAGAGAGAGGCTGGGGGCAGAGCGAGAGAGGCTGGGGGCAGAGCGAGAGAGGCTTGGGGCAGAGGGAGAGAGGCTGGGGCAGAGCGAGAGAGGCTGGGGGCAGAGCGAGAGAGAGGCTGGGGGCAGAGCGAGAGTGAGGCTGGGGGCAGAGCGAGAGGGGCTGGGGGCAGAGCGAGAGAGAGGCTGGTGGCAGAGCGAGCGAGAGGCTGGGGGCAGAGCGAGAGAGGCTGGGGGCAGAGCGAGAGAGGCTGGGGGCAGAGCGAGAGAGGCTTGGGGCAGAGCCAGAGAGAGGTTGGGGGCAGGGCGAGAGAGATTGGGGGCAGAGGGAGAGAGATTGGGGAGAGAGAGAGCGATTGGGGCAGAGAGAGATAGATTGGGGCAGAGGGAGAGAGATTGGGGCAGAGAGAGAGACTGGGGGGAGAGAGAGTGACGTGGAGAGAGAGTGACGTGGAGAGAGAGTGACGTGGGTGCGAGAGATCTGAAGGGGGAGCGAGAGACGTGGGAGAAAGAGAGACGGGGGAGAGAGACGGGGAGAGAGAGACGGGGGAGAGAGAGATGGGGGGAGAAAGAGACGGAGGGAGAGAGACGGAGAGAGAGAGGCTGGGGGCAAAGCGAGAGAGGCTGGGGTCAGAGCGAGAGAGGCTGGGTGCAGAGCGAGAGAGGCTGGGGTCAGAGCGAGAGAGAGGCTGGGGTCAGAGCGAGAGAGAGGCTGGGGGCAGAGCGAGAGAAGCTGGGGGAGAGCGAGAGAGAGGCTGGGGGCAGAGCGAGAGAGGCTGGGGGCAGAGCGAGAGAGGCTGGGGGCAGAGGGAGAGAGAGGCTGGGGGCAGAGGGAGAGAGAGGCTGGGGGCAGAGCGAGAGAGAGGCTGGGGGCAAAGCGAGAGAGGCTGGGGGCAGAGCGAGAGAGAGGCTGGGGGCAGAGCGAGAGAGAGGCTGGGGGCAGAGCGAGAGGCTGGGGGCAGAGCGAGAGAGGCTGGGGGCAGAGCGAGAGAGAGGCTGGGGGCAGAGCGAGAGAGGCTGGGGGCAGAGGGAGAGAGAGGCTGGGGGCAGAGGGAGAGAGAGGCTGGGGGCAGAGGGAGAGAGAGGCTGGGGGCAGAGGGAGAGAGAGGCTGGGGGCAGAGGGAGAGAGAGGCTGGGGGCAGAGGGAGAGAGAGGCTGGTGGCAGAGCGAGAGAGAGGCTGGTGGCAGAGCGAGAGAGAGGCTGGGGGCAGAGCGAGAGAGAGGCTGGGGCAGAGCGAGAGAGGCTGGGGGCAGAGCGAGAGAGGCTTGGGGCAGAGCCAGAGAGAGGTTGGGGGCAGGGCGAGAGAAATTGGGGGCAGAGAGAGAGAGATTGGGGAGAGAGAGAGCGATTGGGGCAGAGAGAGATAGATTGGGGCAGAGGGAGAGAGATTGGGGCAGAGAGAGAGACTGGGGGGAGAGAGAGTGACGTGGAGAGAGAGTGACGTGGAGAGAGAGTGATGTGGGTGCGAGAGATCTGAAGGGGGAGCGAGAGACGTGGGAGAAAGAGAGAGACGGGGGAGAGAGACGGGGAGAGAGAGACGGGGGAGAGAGAGATGGGGGGAGAAAGAGACGGAGGGAGAGAGATGGAGAGAGAGAGGCTGGGGGCAGAGCGAGAGAGGCTGGGGTCAGAGCGAGAGAGAGGCTGGGGGCAGAGCGAGAGAGGCTGGGGTCAGAGCGAGAGAGGCTGGGGGCAGAGCGAGAGAGGCTGGGGTCAGAGCGAGAGAGAGGCTGGGGTCAGAGCGAGAGAGAGGCTGGGGGCAGAGCGAGAGAAGCTGGGGGCAGAGCGAGAGAGAGGCTGGGGGCAGAGCGAGAGAGGCTGGGGGCAGAGGGAGAGAGAGGCTGGGGGCAGAGCGAGAGAGGCTGGGGGCAGAGCGAGAGAGAGGCTGGGGCAGAGCGAGAGAGAGGCTGGGGGCAGAGCGAGAGAGGCTGGGGGCAGAGGGAGAGAGAGGCTGGGGGCAGAGGGAGAGAGAGGCTGGGGGCAGAGGGAGAGAGAGGTTGGGGGCAGAGCGAGAGAGAGGCTGGGGGCAGAGCGAGAGAGAGGCTGGGGGCAGAGCGAGAGAGAGGCTGGGGGCAGAGCGAGAGGCTGGGGGCAGAGCGAGAGAGAGGCTGGGGGCAGAGCGAGAGAGGCTGGGGGCAGAGGGAGAGAGAGGCTGGTGGCAGAGGGAGAGAGGCTGGGGGCAGAGGGAGAGAGAGGCTGGGGGCAGAGGGAGAGAGAGGCTGGGGCAGAGGGAGAGAGAGGCTGGGGGCAGAGCGAGAGAGAGGCTGGGGGCAGAGCGAGAGAGGCTGGGGGCAGAGCGAGAGAGGCTGGGGGCAGAGCGAGAGAGGCTTGGGGCAGAGCCAGAGAGAGGTTGGGGGCAGGGCGAGAGAAATTGGGGACAGAGGGAGAGAGATTGGGGCAGAGAGAGAGAGATTGGGGAGAGATAGCGATTGGGGCAGAGAGAGATAGATCGGGGCAGAGGGAGAGAGATTGGGGCAGAGAGAGAGACTGGGGGGAGAGTGACGCGGGTGCGAGAGCTCTGAAGGGGGAGCGAGAGACGTGGGAGAAAGAGAGAGACGGGGGAGAGAGAGACGGGGGGAGGGGGAGAGAGACGGGGAGAAAGAGAGACGGAGGGAGAGAGACGGAGAGAGAGAGAGGCTGGGGGCAGAGCGAGAGAGGCTGGGGTCAGAGTGAGAGAGGCTTCGGGCAGAGCGAGAGAGAGGCTGGGGGCAGAGGGAGAGAGGCTGGGGGCAGAGCGAGAGAGGCTGGGGGCAGAGCGAGAGAGGCTGGGGGCAGAGCGAGAGAGAGGCTGGGGGCAGAGCGAGAGAGGCTGGGGGCAGAGGGAGAGAGGCTGGGGCAGAGCGAGAGAGGCTGGGGGCAGAGCGAGAGAGAGGCTGGGGGCAGCGAGAGTGAGGCTGGGGGCAGAGCGAGAGAGGCTGGGGGCAGAGCGAGAGAGGCTGGGGGCAGAGCGAGAGAGGCTGGGGGGCAGAGCTAGAGAGAGGCTGGGGGCAGAGCGAGAGAGAGGCTGGGGCAGAGGGAGAGAGGCTGGGGGCAGAGCGAGAGAGAGGCTGGGGGCAGAGCGAGAGAGAGGCTGTGGGCAGAGCGAGAGAGAGGCTGTGGGCAGAGCGAGAGAGAGGCTGGGGGCAGAGCGAGAGAGGCTGGGGGCAGAGCAAGAGAGGCTGGGGGCAGAGCGAGAGAGAGGCTGGGGGCAGAGCGAGAGAGAGGCTGGGGGCAGAGCGAGAGAGGCTGGGGGCAGAGCGAGAGAGAGGCTGGGGGCAGGGCGAGAGAGGCTGGGGGCAGAGCGAGAGAGAGTCTGGGGGCAGAGCGAGAGAGTCTGGGGGCAGAGCGAGAGAGGCTGGGGGCAGAGCGAGAGAGGCTGGGGGCAGAGGGAGAGAGAGGCTGGGGGCAGAGCGAGGGAGAGGCTGGGGGCAGAGCGAGAGAGGCTGGGGGCAGAGCGAGAGAGAGGCTGGGGGCAGAGCGAGAGAGAGGCTGGGGGCAGAGCGAGAGAGAGGCTGGGGGCAGAGCGAGAGAGAGGCTGGGGGCAGAGCGAGAGAGAGGCTGGGGGCAGAGCGAGAGAGAGGCTGAGGCAGAGCGAGAGAGGCTGGGGCAGAGCGAGAGAGAGGCTGGGGGCAGAGCGAGAGAGAGGCTGGGGGCAGAGCGAGAGAGAGGCTGGGGGCAGAGCGAGAGAGGCTGGGGGCAGAGCGAGAGAGGCTGGGGGCAGAGCGAGAGGCTGGGGGCAGAGCGAGAGAGGCTGGGGGCAGAGCGAGAGAGGCTGGGGGCAGAGCGAGAGAGAGGCTGGGGGCAGAGCGAGAGAGAGGCTGGGGGCAGAGCGAGAGAGAGGCTGGGGGCAGAGCGAGAGAGAGGCTGGGGGCAGAGCGAGAGAGAGGCTGGGGCAGAGCGAGAGAGAGGCTGGGGGCAGAGCGAGAGAGAGGCTGGGGACAGAGCGAGAGAGGCTGGGGGCAGAGCGAGAGAGAGGCTGGGGGCAGAGCGAGAGAGGCTGGGGGCAGAGCGAGAGAGAGGCTGGGGGCAGAGCGAGAGAGAGGCTGGGGGCAGAGCGAGAGAGAGGCTGGGGGCAGAGCGAGGGAGAGGCTGGGGGCAGAGCGAGAGAGAGGCTGGGGCAGAGCGATAGAGAGGCTGGGGGCAGAGCGATAGAGAGGCTGGGGGCAGAGCGAGAGAGAGGCTGGGGGCACAGCGAGAGAGGCTGGGGGCAGAGGGAGAGAGAGGCTGGGGGCAGAGGGAGAGAGAGGCTGGGGGCAGAGCGAGAGAGGCTGGGGGCAGAGCGAGAGAGGCTTGGGGCAGAGCCAGAGAGAGGTTGGGGGCAGGGCGAGAGAGATTGGGGGCAGAGGGAGAGAGATTGGGGAGAGAGAGCGATTGGGGCAGAGAGAGATAGATTGGGGCAGAGGGAGAGAGATTGGGGCGAGAGATCTGAAGGGGGAGCGAGAGACGTGGGAGAAAGAGAGAGACGGGGAGAGAGAGACGGGGCGAGGGGGAGAGAGATGGGGAGAAAGAGAGACGGAGGGAGAGAGACGGAGAGAGAGAGAGAGGCTGGAGGCAGAGCGAGAGAGGCTGGGGTCAGAGCGAGAGAGAGGCTGGGGGCAGAGCGAGAGAGGCTGGGGGCAGAGCGAGAGAGAGGCTGGGGGCAGAGCGAGGGAGGCTGGGGGCAGAGCGAGAGAGGCTGGGGGCAGAGCGAGAGAGGCTGGGGGCAGAGCGAGAGAGAGGCTGGGGGCAGAGCGAGAGAGGCTGGGGGCAGAGCGAGAGAGGCTGGGGGCAGAGCGAGAGAGGCTGGGGGCAGAGCGAGAGAGGCTGGGGGCAGAGCGAGAGAGGCTGGGGGCAGAGCGAGAGAGGCTGGGGGCAGAGCGAGAGAGAGGCTGGGGGCAGAGCGAGAGAGAGGCTGGGGCAGAGGGAGAGAGGCTGGGGGCAGAGCGAGAGAGAGGCTGTGGGCAGAGCGAGAGAGGCTGTGGGCAGAGCGAGAGAGAGGCTGGGGGCAGAGCGAGAGAGAGGCTGGGGGCAGAGCGAGAGAGAGGCTGGGGGCAGAGCAAGAGAGGCTGGGGGCAGAGCGAGAGAGAGGCTGGGGGCAGAGCGAGAGAGAGGCTGGGGGCAGAGCGAGAGAGGCTGGGGGCAGAGCGAGAGAGAGGCTGGGGGCAGGGCGAGAGAGGCTGGGGGCAGAGCGAGAGAGAGTCTGGGGGCAGAGCGAGAGAGTGGGGGCAGAGCGAGAGAGGCTGGGGGCAGAGCGAGAGAGGCTGGGGCAGAGGGAGAGAGAGGCTGGGGGCAGAGCGAGAGAGAGGCTGGGGGCAGAGGGAGAGAGAGGCTGGGGGCAGAGCGAGAGAGGCTGGGGGCAGAGCGAGAGAGGCTGGGGGCAGAGCTAGAGAGAGGTTGGGGGCAGGGCGAGAGAGATTGGGGAGAGAGAGCGATTGGGGCAGAGAGAGATAGATTGGGGCAGAGGGAGAGAGATTGGGGCAGAGAGATAGATTGGGGCAGAGAGAGATAGATTGGGGCAGAGGGAGAGAGATTGGGGCAGAGAGAGAGACTGGGGGGAGAGAGAGTGACGTGGGTGCGAGAGATCTGAAGGGGGAGCGAGAGACGGGGAGAGAGAGACGGGGGAGAGAGACGGGGAGAAAGAGAGACGGAGGGAGAGAGACGGAGGGAGAGAGACGGAGAGAGAGAGAGGCTGGGGGCAGAGCGAGAGAGAGGCTGGGGGCAGAGCGAGAGAGAGGCTGGGGGCAGAGCGGGAGAGGCTGCTGGGCAGAGCGAGAGAGAGGCTGGGGCAGAGCGAGAGAGAGGCTGGGGCAGAGCGAGAGAGAGGCTGGGGGCAGAGCGAGAGAGAGGCTGGGGGCAGAGCGAGAGAGAGGCTGGGGGCAGAGCGAGAGAGAGGCTGGGGGCAGAGCGAGAGAGAGGCTGGGGGCAGAGCGAGAGAGAGGCTGGGGGCCGAGCGAGAGAGAGGCTGGGGGCCGAGCGAGAGAGAGGCTGGGGGCAGAGCGAGAGAGAGTCTGGGGGCAGAGCGAGAGAGAGGCTGGGGGCAGAGCGAGAGAGAGGCTGGGGGCAGAGCGAGAGTGAGGCTGGGGGCAGAGCGAGAGAGGCTGGGGGCAGAGCGAGAGAGAGGCTGGGGGCAGAGCGAGAGAGAGGCTGGGGGCAGAGCGAGGGAGAGGCTGGAGGCAGAGCGAGAGAGGCTGGGGGCAGAGCGAGAGAGGCTGGGGCAGAGCGAGAGAGGCTGGGGGCAGAGCGAGAGAGAGGCTGGTGGCAGAGCGAGAGAGAGGCTGTGGGCAGAGCGAGAGTGAGGCTGGGGCAGAGGGAGAGAGAGGCTGGGGGCAGAGCCAGAGAGAGGTTGAGGGCAGGGCGAGAGAGATTGGGGGCAGAGGGAGAGAGATTGGGGGCAGAGGGAGAGAGATTGGGGCAGAGCGAGAGAGATTGAGGCAGTGATAGATAGATTGGGGCAGAGGGAGAGAGATTGGGGCAGAGAGAGAGACTGGGGTGAGAGAGAGTGACGTGGGTGCGAGAGATCTGAAGGGGGAGCGAGAGACGTGGGAGAAAGAGAGACGGGGAGAGAGAGACGGGGGGAGGGGGAGAGAGATGGGGAGAAAGAGAGACGGAGAGAGAGAGAGGCTGGAGGCAGAGCGAGAGAGGCTGGGGTCAGAGCGAGAGGGAGGCTGGGGGCAGAGCGAGAGAGGCTGGGGGCAGAGCGAGAGAGAGGCTGGGGGCAGAGCGAGAGAGAGGCTGGGGGCAGAGCGAGAGAGGCTGGGGGCAGAGCGAGAGAGAGGCTGGGGGCAGAGCGAGAGACAGGCTGGGGCAGAGCGAGAGAGGCTGGGGCAGAGCGAGAGAGGCTGGGGGCAGAGCGAGAGAGAGGCTGGGGCAGAGCGAGAGAGAGGCTGGGGGCAGAGCGAGAGAGGCTGGGGGCAGAGCGGGAGAGGCTGGGGGCAGAGGGAGAGAGGCCTGGGGCAGAGCCAGAGAGAGGTTGGGGGCAGGGCGAGAGAGATTGGGGGCAGAGGGAGAGAGATTGGGGCAGAGAGAGAGAGATTGGGGAGAGAGAGCGATTGGGGCAGAGAGAGATAGATTGGGGCAGAGGGAGAGAGATTGGGGCAGAGAAAGAGACTGGGGGGAGAGAGTGACGTGGGTGCGAGAGATCAGAAGGGGGAGCGAGAGACGTGGCAGAAAGAGAGAGACGGGGGAGAGAGAGACGGGGGGAGGGGGAGAGTGACGGGGAGAAAGAGAGACGGAGGGAGAGAGACGGAGAGAGAGAGGCTGGGGGCAGAGCGAGAGAGGCTTCGGGCAGAGCGAGAGAGGCTGGGGGCAGAGCGAGAGAGAGGCTGGGGGCAGAGCGAGAGAGAGGCTGGGGGCAGAGCGAGAGAGAGGCTGGGGGCAGAGCGAGAGAGAGGCTGGGGGCAGAGCGAGAGAGGCTGGGGGCAGAGCGAGAGAGAGGAGAATATAAACTGGCAGACTACCTCACGACCATCAAAGACACAAAACAGAGACAGACCCTCACCAGGTACAGACTAAGCGACCACCAACTGGAAATTGAAAAAGGCAGATACAAGAAATCCTGGCAGCCTAGAGAGAATAGAATATGCGATCAATGTCTGGCTGGCGAGGTTGAAACAGAAATGCATTTCCTCCTAAAATGCGAAAAATTCAACACATCAAGAAACATATTATTCAACAAGCTAAGCCAAACAACCCCAGATTTCAAGGAATTGGATGATCTGTCAAAATTGAGATTAGTCCTAGGAGAAGGAGACAGACCATACCTTGGGGCCAAATATGTAACAACATGTCACAACCTGAGGACTGTTTAAAATTAAGACTGTTTAAAATTAATATTGAACGTACCAAATGAAGTACAAAGACTGTTTAAAATTAATATTGTTTAAAAGTAATATTGTATGTACCCAACAAATGTCAAATCGATTGACACCTACAGAATGTTGGAAAACTGTACCTTTTTGCTATGTAAGCTTTGGCAATATGGTTCTCTGTAAACTTTCATGCCAATAAAGCATTTTAATTGGAATTGGAATTGGAATTGGCTGGGGGCAGAGCGAGAGAGAGGCTGGGGGCAGAGCAAGAGAGGCTGGGGGCAGAGCGAGAGAGAGGCTGGGGGCAGAGCGAGAGAGAGGCTGGGGGCAGAGCGAGAGCGGCTGGGGGCAGAGCGAGAGAGAGGCTGGGGGCAGAGCGAGAGAGAGGCTCGGGGCAGGGCGAGAGAGAGGCTGGGGGCAGAGCGAGAGAGGCTGGGGGCAGAGCGAGAGAGGCTGGGGGCAGAGCGAGAGAGAGGCTGGGGGCAGAGCGAGAGAGAGGCTGGGGGCAGAGCGAGAGAGGCTGGGGGCCGAGCGAGAGCGGCTGGGGGCAGAGCGAGAGAGAGGCTGGGGGCAGAGCGAGAGAGAGGCTGGGGGCAGGGCGAGAGAGGCTGGGGGCAGAGCGAGAGAGAGGCTGGGGGCAGAGCGAGAGAGGCTGGGGGCAGAGCGAGAGAGGCTGGGGGCAGAGCGAGAGAGAGGCTCGGGGCTGAGCGAGAGAGGCTGGGGGCAGAGGGAGAGAGGCTGGGGGCAGAGCGAGAGAGAGGCTGGGGGCAGAGGGAGAGAGAGGCTGGGGGCAGAGGGAGGGAGAGGCTGGGGGCAGAGCGAGGGAGAGGCTGGGGGCAGAGCGAGAGAGAGGCTGGGGGCAGAGCGAGAGAGGCTGGGGGCAGAGCGAGAGAGGCTGGGGGCAGAGCGAGAGAGAGGCTGGGGCAGAGCGAGAGAGAGGCTGGGGCAGAGCGAGAGAGAGTCTGGGGGCAGAGCGAGAGAGAGGCTGGGGGCAGAGCGAGAGAGAGGCTCGGGGCAGAGCGAGAGAGGCTGGGGGCAGAGCGAGAGAGGCTGGGGGCAGAGCGAGAGAGAGGCTGGGGGCAGGGCGAGAGAGGCTGGGGGCAGAGCGAGAGAGAGGCTGGGGGCAGAGCGAGAGAGGCTGGGGGCAGAGCGAGAGAGTCTGGGGGCAGAGCGAGAGAGGCTGGGGGCAGAGCGAGAGAGAGGCTCGGGGCTGAGCGAGAGAGGCTGGGGGCAGAGGGAGAGAGGCTGGGGGCAGAGCGAGAGAGAGGCTGGGGGCAGAGGGAGAGAGAGGCTGGGGGCAGAGGGAGGGAGAGGCTGGGGGCAGAGCGAGGGAGAGGCTGGGGGCAGAGCGAGAGAGAGGCTGGGGGCAGAGCGAGAGAGGCTGGGGGCAGAGCGAGAGAGGCTGGGGGCAGAGCGAGAGAGAGGCTGGGGCAGAGCGAGAGAGAGGCTGGGGCAGAGCGAGAGAGAGTCTGGGGGCAGAGCGAGAGAGAGGCTGGGGGCAGAGCGAGAGAGAGGCTGGGGGCCGAGCGAGAGAGAGGCTGGGGGCAGAGCGAGAGAGAGGCTGGGGGCAGAGCGAGAGAGAGGCTGGGGGCAGAGGGAGAGAGAGGCTGGGGGCAGAGGGAGAGAGAGGCTGGGGGCAGAGGGAGAGAGAGGCTGGGGGCAGAGGGAGAGAGAGGCTGGGGGCAGAGCGAGAGAGGCTGGGGGCAGAGGGAGAGAGAGGCTGGGGGCAGAGCGAGAGAGGCTGGGGGCAGAGCGAGAGAGGCTGGGGGCAGAGCGAGAGAGGCTTGAGGCAGAGCCAGAGAGAGGTTGGGGGCAGGGCGAGAGAGATTGGGGGCAGAGGGAGAGAGATTGGGGCAGAGAGAGAGAGATTGGGGAGAGAGAGCGATTGGGGCAGAGGGAGAGAGATTGGGGCAGAGAGAGAGACTGGGGCGAGAGAGAGTGACGTGGGTGCGAGAGATCTGAAGGGGGAGCGAGAGACGTGGGAGAATGAGAGACGGGGAGAGAGAGACGGGGGGAGGGGGAGAGAGATGGGGAGAAAGAGAGACGGAGGGAGAGAGACGGAGAGAGAGACAGGCTGGAGGCAGAGCAAGAGAGGCTGGGAGCAGAGTGAGAGAGGCTGGGGGCAGAGCGAGAGAGGCTGGGGGCAGAGCGAGAGAGGCTGGGGGCAGAGCGAGAGAGGCTGGGGGCAGAGCGAGAGAGGCTGGGGGCAGAGCGAGAGAGGCTGGGGGCAGAGCGAGAGAGGCTGGGGGCAGAGCGAGAGAGGCTGGGGGCAGAGCGAGAGAGGCTGGGGGCAGAGCGAGAGAGGCTGGGGGCAGAGCGAGAGAGGCTGGGGGCAGAGCGAGAGAGGCTGGGGGCAGAGCGAGAGGCTGGGGGCAGAGCGAGAGAGGCTGGGGGCAGAGCGAGAGAGGCTGGGGGCAGAGCGAGAGAGAGGCTGGGGCAGAGCGAGAGAGAGGCTGGGGGCAGAGCGAGAGAGAGGCTGGGGGCAGAGGGGCAGAGCGAGAGAGGCTGGGGTCAGAGCGAGAGAGAGGCTGGGGGCAGAGCGAGAGAGGCTGGGGGCAGAGCGAGAGAGAGGCTGGGGGCAGAGCGAGGGAGGCTGGGGGCAGAGCGAGAGAGGCTGGGGGCAGTGCGAGAGAGATTGAGGCAGAGGGAGAGAGGGGCTGGGGGCAGAGCGAGAGAGGCTGGAGGCAGAGCGAGAGAGGCTGGGGGCAGAGCGAGAGAGAGGCTGGGGGCAGAGCGAGAGAGGCTGGGGGCAGAGCGAGAGAGGCTGGGGGCAGAGCGAGAGAGGCTGGGGGCAGAGCGAGATAGGCTGGGGCAGAGCGAGAGAGGCTGGGGGCAGAGCGAGAGAGAGTCTGGGGGCAGAGCGAGAGAGAGGCTGGGGGCAGAGCGAGAGAGAGGCTGGGGGCAGAGCGAGAGAGAGGCTGGGGGCAGAGCGAGAGAGAGGCTGGGGGCAGAGCGAGAGGGAGGCTGGGGGCAGAGCGAGAGAGGCTGGGGGCAGAGCGAGGGAGGCTGGGGGCAGAGCGAGAGAGATTGGGGAAGAGGGAGAGAGAGGCTGGGGGCAGAGCGAGAGAGAGGCTGGCGGCAGAGCGAGAGAGAGGCTGGGGGCAGAGCGAGAGAGAGGCTGGGGGCAGAGCGAGAGAGAGGCTGGGGGCAGAGCGAGAGAGAGGCTGGGGGCAGAGCGAGAGAGAGGCTGGGGGCAGAGCGAGAGAGAGGCTGGGGGCAGAGCGAGAGAGAGGCTGGGGGCAGAGCGAGAGAGGCTGGGGCAGAGGGAGAGAGGCTGGGGGCAGATGGAGAGAGGCTGGGGGCAGAGGGAGAGAGGCTGGGGGCAGAGCGAGAGAGAGGCTGGGGACAGAGCGAGAGAGAGGCTGGGGGCAGAGCGAGAGAGAGGCTGGGGGCAGAGCGAGAGAGGCTGGGGGCAGAGCGAGAGAGAGGCTGGGGGCAGGGCGAGAGAGGCTGGGGGCAGAGCGAGAGAGAGGCTCGGGGCAGAGCGAGAGAGCCTGGGGGCAGAGCGAGAGAGGCTGGGGGCAGAGCGAGAGAGAGTCTGGGGGCAGAGCGAGAGAGTCTGGGGGCAGAGCGAGAGAGGCTGGGGGCAGAGCGAGAGAGGCTGGGGGCAGAGGGAGAGAGAGGCTGGGGGCAGAGCGAGAGAGAGGCTGGGGGCAGAGGGAGAGAGAGGCTGGGGGCAGAGGGAGAGAGAGGCTGGGGGCAGAGCGAGGGAGAGGCTGGGGGCAGAGCGAGAGAGAGGCTGGGGGCAGAGCGAGAGAGGCTGGGGGCAGAGCGAGAGAGGCTGGGGGCAGAGCGAGACAGAGGCTGGGGCAGAGCGAGAGAGAGTCTGGGGGCAGAGCGAGAGAGAGGCTGGGGGCAGAGCGAGAGAGAGGCTGGGGGCAGAGCGAGAGAGAGGCTGGGGGCAGAGCGAGAGAGAGGCTGGGGGCAGAGCGAGAGAGAGGCTGGGGCAGAGCGAGAGAGAGGCTGGGGGCAGAGCGAGAGAGAGGCTGGGGGCAGAGCGAGACAGAGGCTGGGGCAGAGCGAGAGAGAGTCTGGGGGCAGAGCGAGAGAGAGGCTGGGGGCAGAGCGAGAGAGAGGCTGGGGGCAGAGCGAGAGAGAGGCTGGGGCAGAGCGAGAGAGAGGCTGGGGCAGAGCGAGAGAGAGGCTGGGGGCCAAGCGAGAGAGAGGCTGGGGGCAGAGCGAGAGAGGCTGGGGGCAGAACTAGAGAGAGGCTGGGGGCAGAACGAGGGAGAGGCTGGGGCAGAGCGAGAGAGAGGCTGGGGGCAGAGGGAGCGAGAGGCTGGGGGCAGAGCGAGAGAGAGGCTGGGGCAGAGCGAGAGAGAGGCTGGGGGCAGAGCGAGAGAGAGGCTGGGGGCAGAGCGCGAGAGAGGCTGGGGGCAGAGCGCGAGAGAGGCTGGGGCAGAGCGAGAGAGAGGCTGGGGGCAGAGCGAGAGAGAGGCTGGGGGCAGAGCGAGAGAGAGGCTGGGGGCAGAGCGAGAGAGAGGCTGGGGGCAGAGCGAGAGAGAGGCTGGGGGCAGAGCGCGAGAGAGGCTGGGGGCAGAGCGAGAGAGAGGCTGGGGGCAGAGCGAGAGAGAGGCTGGGGGCAGAGCGAGAGAGAGGCTGGGGGCAGAGCGAGAGAGAGGCTGGGGGCTGAGCGAGAGAGAGGCTGGGGGCAGAGCGAGAGAGAGGCTGGGGGCAGAGCGAGAGAGAGGCTGGGGGCAGAGCGAGAGAGAGGCTGGGGGCAGAGCGAGAGAGAGGCTGGGGGCAGAGGGAGAGAGAGGCTGGGGGCAGAGCGAGAGAGAGGCTGGGGGCAGAGCGAGAGAGGCTGGGGGCAGAGCGAGACAGAGGCTGGGGCAGAGCGAGAGAGAGTCTGGGGGCAGAGCGAGAGAGAGGCTGGGGGGCCGAGCGAGAGAGAGGCTGGGGGCAGAGCGAGAGAGAGGCTGGGGCAGAGCGAGAGAGAGGCTGGGGGCCAAGCGAGAGAGAGGCTGGGGGCAGAGCGAGAGAGGCTGGGGGCAGAACTAGAGAGAGGCTGGGGGCAGAACGAGGGAGAGGCTGGGGCAGAGCGAGAGAGAGGCTGGGGGCAGAGCGAGAGAGAGGCTGGGGGCAGAGCGAGAGAGGCTTGAGGCAGAGCCAGAGAGAGGTTGGGGGCAGGGCGAGAGAGATTGGGGGCAGAGGGAGAGAGATTGGGGCAGAGAGAGAGAGATTGGGGAGAGAGAGCGATTGGGGCAGAGGGAGAGAGATTGGGGCAGAGAGAGAGACTGGGGCGAGAGAGAGTGACGTGGGTGCGAGAGATCTGAAGGGGGAGCGAGAGACGTGGGAGAATGAGAGACGGGGAGAGAGAGACGGGGGGAGGGGGAGAGAGATGGGGAGAAAGAGAGACGGAGGGAGAGAGACGGAGAGAGAGACAGGCTGGAGGCAGAGCGAGAGAGGCTGGGAGCAGAGCGAGAGAGGCTGGGGGCAGAGCGAGAGAGGCTGGGGGCAGAGCGAGAGAGGCTGGGGGCAGAGCGAGAGAGGCTGGGGGCAGAGCGAGAGAGGCTGGGGGCAGAGCGAGAGAGGCTGGGGGCAGAGCGAGAGAGGCTGGGGGCAGAGCGAGAGAGGCTGGGGGCAGAGCGAGAGAGGCTGGGGGCAGAGCGAGAGA
Source organism: Somniosus microcephalus (assembly GCF_052327205.1). NCBI lineage: Eukaryota > Metazoa > Chordata > Chondrichthyes > Squaliformes > Somniosidae > Somniosus > Somniosus microcephalus. Next base: position 71,059,959 of record NC_140988.1, read on the forward strand.
GGCTGGGGGCAGAGCGAGAGAGGCTGGGGGCAGAGCGAGAGAGGCTGGGGGCAGAGCGAGAGAGGCTGGGGGCAGAGCGAGAGGCTGGGGGCAGAGCGAGAGAGGCTGGGGGCAGAGCGAGAGAGGCTGGGGGCAGAGCGAGAGAGGCTGGGGGCAGAGCGAGAGAGAGGCTGGGGCAGAGCGAGAGAGAGGCTGGGGGCAGAGCGAGAGAGAGGCTGGGGGCAGAGGGGCAGAGCGAGAGAGGCTGGGGTCAGAGCGAGAGAGAGGCTGGGGGCAGAGCGAGAGAGGCTGGGGGCAGAGCGAGAGAGAGGCTGGGGGCAGAGCGATAGAGAGGCTGGGGGCAGAGCGAGGGAGGCTGGGGGCAGAGCGAGAGAGGCTGGGGGCAGTGCGAGAGAGATTGAGGCAGAGGGAGAGAGGGGCTGGGGGCAGAGCGAGAGAGGCTGGAGGCAGAGCGAGAGAGGCTGGGGGCAGAGCGAGAGAGAGGCTGGGGGCAGAGCGAGAGAGGCTGGGGGCAGAGCGAGAGAGGCTGGGGGCAGAGCGAGAGAGGCTGGGGGCAGAGCGAGAGAGGCTGGGGGCAGAGCGAGAGAGGCTGGGGGCAGAGCGAGAGAGGCTGGGGGCAGAGCGAGAGAGGCTGGGGGCAGAGCGAGAGAGGCTGGGGGCAGAGCGAGAGAGGCTGGGGGCAGAGCGAGAGAGGCTGGGGGCAGAGCGAGAGAGGCTGGGGGCAGAGCGAGAGAGGCTGGGGGCAGAGCGAGAGAGAGGCTAGGGGGCAGAGCGAGAGAGGCTGGGGCAGAGCGAGAGAGGCTGGGGGCAGAGCGAGAGAGAGTCTGGGGGCAGAGCGAGAGAGAGTCTGGGGAGCGAGAGAGCGGGCAGAGCGAGAGAGAGGCTGGGGGCAGAGCGAGAGAGAGGCTGGGGGCAGAGCGAGAGAGAGGCTGGGGGCAGAGCGAGAGAGAGGCTGGGGGCAGAGCGAGAGAGGCTGGGGGCAGAGCGAGGGAGGCTGGGGGCAGAGCGAGAGAGATTGGGGAAGAGGGAGAGAGAGGCTGGGGGCAGAGCGAGAGAGAGGCTGGCGGCAGAGCGAGAGAGAGGCTGGCGGCAGAGCGAGAGAGAGGCTGGGGGCAGAGCGAGAGAGAGGCTGGGGGCAGAGCGAGAGAGGCTGGGGGCAGAGCGAGAGAGGCTGGGGGCAGAGCGAGAGAGATTGGGGGCAGAGCGAGAGAGAGGCTGGGGCAGAGCGAGAGAGGCTGGGGGCAGAGCGAGAGAGAGTCTGGGGGCAGAGCGAGAGAGAGGCTGGGGGCAGAGCGAGAGAGAGGCTGGGGGCAGAGCGAGAGAGAGGCTGGGGGCAGAGCGAGAGAGAGGCTGGGGGCAGAGCGAGAGGGAGGCTGGGGGCAGAGCGAGAGAGGCTGGGGGCAGAGCGAGGGAGGCTGGGGGCAGAGCGAGAGAGATTGGGGAAGAGGGAGAGAGAGGCTGGGGGCAGAGCGAGAGAGAGGCTGGCGGCAGAGCGAGAGAGAGGCTGGGGGCAGAGCGCGAGAGAGGCTGGGGGCAGAGCGAGAGAGAGGCTGGGGGCAGAGCGAGAGAGAGGCTGGGGGCAGAGCGAGAGAGAGGCTGGGGGCAGAGCGAGAGAGAGGCTGGGGGCAGAGCGAGAGAGAGGCTGGGGGCAGAGCGAGAGAGGCTGGGGCAGAGGGAGAGAGGCTGGGGGCAGATGGAGAGAGGCTGGGGGCAGAGGGAGAGAGGCTGGGGGCAGAGCGAGAGAGAGGCTGGGGACAGAGCGAGAGAGAGGCTGGGGGCAGAGCGAGAGAGAGGCTGGGGGCAGAGCGAGAGAGGCTGGGGGCAGAGCGAGAGAGAGGCTGGGGGCAGGGCGAGAGAGGCTGGGGGCAGAGCGAGAGAGAGGCTCGGGGCAGAGCGAGAGAGCCTGGGGGCAGAGCGAGAGAGGCTGGGGGCAGAGCGAGAGAGGCTGGGGGCAGAGCGAGAGAGAGTCTGGGGGCAGAGCGAGAGAGTCTGGGGGCAGAGCGAGAGAGGCTGGGGGCAGAGCGAGAGAGGCTGGGGGCAGAGGGAGAGAGAGGCTGGGGGCAGAGCGAGAGAGAGGCTGGGGGCAGAGGGAGAGAGAGGCTGGGGGCAGAGGGAGAGAGAGGCTGGGGGCAGAGCGAGGGAGAGGCTGGGGGCAGAGCGAGAGAGAGGCTGGGGGCAGAGCGAGAGAGGCTGGGGGCAGAGCGAGAGAGGCTGGGGGCAGAGCGAGACAGAGGCTGGGGCAGAGCGAGAGAGAGTCTGGGGGCAGAGCGAGAGAGAGGCTGGGGGCAGAGCGAGAGAGAGGCTGGGGGCAGAGCGAGAGAGAGGCTGGGGCAGAGCGAGAGAGAGGCTGGGGGCCAAGCGAGAGAGAGGCTGGGGGCAGAGCGAGAGAGGCTGGGGGCAGAACTAGAGAGAGGCTGGGGGCAGAACGAGGGAGAGGCTGGGGCAGAGCGAGAGAGAGGCTGGGGGCAGAGGGAGCGAGAGGCTGGGGGCAGAGCGAGAGAGAGGCTGGGGCAGAGCGAGAGAGAGGCTGGGGGCAGAGCGAGAGAGAGGCTGGGGGCAGAGCGCGAGAGAGGCTGGGGGCAGAGCGAGAGAGAGGCTGGGGCAGAGCGAGAGAGAGGCTGGGGGCAGAGCGAGAGAGAGGCTGGGGGCAGAGCGAGAGAGAGGCTGGGGGCAGAGCGAGAGAGAGGCTGGGGGCAGAGCGAGAGAGAGGCTGGGGGCAGAGCGCGAGAGAGGCTGGGGGCAGAGCGAGAGAGAGGCTGGGGGCAGAGCGAGAGAGAGGCTGGGGGCAGAGCGAGAGAGAGGCTGGGGGCAGAGCGAGAGAGAGGCTGGGGGCTGAGCGAGAGAGAGGCTGGGGGCAGAGCGAGAGAGAGGCTGGGGGCAGAGCGAGAGAGAGGCTGGGGGCAGAGCGAGAGAGAGGCTGGGGGCAGAGCGAGAGAGAGGCTGGGGGCAGAGGGAGAGAGAGGCTGGGGGCAGAGCGAGAGAGAGGCTGGGGGCAGAGCGAGAGAGGCTGGGGGCAGAGCGAGACAGAGGCTGGGGCAGAGCGAGAGAGAGTCTGGGGGCAGAGCGAGAGAGAGGCTGGGGGCCGAGCGAGAGAGAGGCTGGGGGCAGAGCGAGAGAGAGGCTGGGGCAGAGCGAGAGAGAGGCTGGGGGCCAAGCGAGAGAGAGGCTGGGGGCAGAGCGAGAGAGGCTGGGGGCAGAACTAGAGAGAGGCTGGGGGCAGAACGAGGGAGAGGCTGGGGCAGAGCGAGAGAGAGGCTGGGGGCAGAGCGAGAGAGAGGCTGGGGGCAGAGCGAGAGAGATTGGGGGCAGAGCGAGGGAGAGGCTGGGGGCAGAGCGAGAGAGGCTGGGGGCAGAGCGAGAGAGAGGCTGGGGCAGAGCGAGAGAGAGGCTGGGGGCAGAGCGAGAGAGGCTGGGGGCAGAGCGAGAGAGGCTGGGGGCACAGGGAGAGAGGCCTGGGGCAGAGCCAGAGAGAGGTTGGGGGCAGGGAGAGAGAGATTGGGGCAGAGAGAGAGAGATTGGGGAGAGAGAGCGATTGGGGCAGAGAGAGATAGATTGGGGCAGAGGGAGAGAGATTGGGGCAGAGAAAGAGACTGGGGGGAGAGAGTGACGTGGGTGCGAGAGATCTGAAGGGGGAGTGAGAGACGTGGCAGAAAGAGAGAGACGGGGGAGAGAGAGAGACGGGGGAGGGGGAGAGTGACGGGGAGAAAGAGAGACGGAGGGAGAGAGACGGAGAGAGAGAGGCTGGGGGCAGAGCGAGAGAGGCTGGGGTCAGAGCGAGAGAGGCTTCGGGCAGAGCGAGAGAGAGGCTGGGGGCAGAGCGAGAGAGAGGCTGGGGGCAGAGCGAGAGAGAGGCTGGGGGCAGAGCGAGAGAGAGGCTGGGGGCAGAGCGAGAGAGAGGCTGGGGGCAGAGCGAGAGAGGCTGGGGGCAGAGCGAGAGAGAGGCTGGGGGCAGAGCGAGAGAGAGGCTGGGGGCAGAGCGAGAGAGGCTGGGGTCAGAGCGAGAGAGGCTTCGGGCAGAGCGAGAGAGAGGCTGGGGGCAGAGCGAGAGAGAGGCTGGGGGCAGAGCGAGAGAGAGGCTGGGGGCAGAGCGAGAGAGAGGCTGGGGGCAGAGCGAGAGAGAGGCTGGGGGCAGAGCGAGAGAGGCTGGGGGCAGAGCGAGAGAGAGGCTGGGGGCAGAGCGAGAGAGAGGCTGGGGGCAGAGCGAGAGAGGCTGGGGGCAGAGCGAGAGAGAGGCTGGGGGCAGAGCGAGAGAGAGGCTGGGGGCAGAGCGAGAGAGAGGCTGGGGGCAGAGCGAGAGAGAGGCTGGGGGCAGAGCGAGAGAGAGGCTGGGGGCAGAGCGAGAGAGGGTGGGGCAGAGCGAGAGAGAGGCTGGGGGCAGGGCGAGAGAGGCTGGGGGCAGAGCGAGAGAGAGGCTGGGGGCAGAGCGAGAGAGAGGCTCGGGGCAGAGCGAGAGAGTCTGGGGGCAGAGCGAGAGAGGCTGGGGGCAGAGCGAGAGAGGCTGGGGGCAGAGCGAGAGAGAGGCTCGGGGCAGAGCGAGAGAGTCTGGGGGCAGAGCGAGAGAGGCTGGGGGCAGAGCGAGAGAGAGGCTGGGGGCAGAGCGAGAGAGGCTGGGGGTAGAGGGAGAGAGGCTGGGGGCAGAGCGAGAGAGAGGCTGGGGGCAGAGGGAGAGAGAGGCTGGGGGCAGAGGGAGAGAGAGGCTGGGGGCAGAGCGAGGGAGAGGCTGGGGGCAGAGCGAGAGAGGCTGGGGGCAGAGCGAGAGAGGCTGGGGGCAGAGCGAGAGAGAGGCTGGGGCAGAGCGAGAGAGAGGCTGGGGCAGAGCGAGAGAGAGGCTGGGGCAGAGCGAGAGAGAGTCTGGGGGCAGAGCGAGAGAGAGGCTGGGGGCAGAGCGAGAGAGAGGCTGGGGGCAGAGCGAGAGAGAGGCTGGGGGCAGAGCGAGAGAGAGGCTGGGGGCCGAGCGAGAGAGAGGCTGGTGGCAGAGCGAGAGAGAGGCTGGGGCAGAGCGAGAGAGAGGCTGGGGGCAGAGCGAGAGAGAGGCTGGGGGCAGAGCGAGAGAGAGGCTGGGGGCAGAGCGAGAGAGAGGCTGGGGGCCAAGCGAGAGAGAGGCTGGGGGCCGAGCGAGAGAGAGGCTGGGGCAGAGCGAGAGAGAGGCTGGGGGCAGAGCGAGAGAGAGGCTGGGGGCAGAGCGAGAGAGAGGCTGGGGCAGAGCGAGAGAGAGGCTGGGGGCAGAGCGAGAGAGGCTGGGGGCAGAGCGAGAGAGAGGCTGGGGGCAGAGCGAGAGAGAGGCTGGGGGCAGAGCGAGAGAGAGGCTGGGGGCAGAGCGAGAGAGAGGCTGGGGGCAGAGCGAGAGAGAGGCTGGGGGCAGAGCGAGAGAGAGGCTGGGGGCAGAGCGAGAGAGAGGCTGGGGGCAGAGCGAGAGAGAGGCTGGGGGCAGAGCGAGAGAGAGGCTGGGGGCAGAGCGAGAGAGAGGCTGGGGGCAGAGCGAGAGAGAGGCTGGGGGCAGAGCGAGAGAGAGGCTGGGGGCAGAGCGAGGGAGAGGCTGGAGGCAGAGCGAGAGAGGCTGGGGGCAGAGCGAGAGGCTGGGGGCAGAGCGAGAGAGGCTGGGGCAGAGCGAGAGAGGCTGGGGGCAGAGCGAGAGAGAGGCTGGTGGCAGAGCGAGAGAGAGGCTGTGGGCAGAGCGAGAGTGAGGCTGGGGCAGAGGGAGAGAGAGGCTGGGGGCAGAGACAGAGAGAGGTTGAGGGCAGGGCGAGAGAGATTGGGGGCAGAGGGAGAGAGATTGGGGGCAGAGGTAGAGAGATTGGGGCAGAGCGAGAGAGATTGAGGCAGTGATAGATAGATTGGGGCAGAGGGAGAGACATTTGGGCAGATAGAGAGACTGGGGGGAGAGAGAGTGACATGGAGAGAGAGTGACGTGGGTGCGAGAGATCTGAAGGGGGAGCGAGAGACGGGGGAGAGAGACGGGGAGAGAGAGACGGGGGGAGGGGGAGAGAGACGGGGAGAAAGAGAGACGGAGGGAGAGGGACGGGGAGAGAGCGAGAGAGGGACGCGGAGAGAGAAAGAGACGGGGGAGAGAGAGACGGGGCAGAGAGAGACGGGGGGAGAGAGAGACGGGGGGAGAGAGAGACGGGGGAGAGAGAGAATGGGGAGAGAGAGAGAGACGGGGGGAGAGAGAGACGGGGGGAGAGAGAGAGAGAGACGGGGTGGGGGCGGGCAGAGAGAGACTGGGGGGGTGGGGAGACAGAGACGGGGGTGGGGAGAGAGAGACCGGGGGGCAGAGTGAGAGAGAGGCTGGGGCAGAACGAGAGAGGCTGGGGGCAGAGTGAGAGAGGCTTTGGGCAGAGCGAGAGAGAGGCTGGGGACAGAGCGAGAGAGAGGCTAGGGCAGAGTGAGAGAGAGGCTGGGGGCAGAGTGAGAGAGAGGCTGGGGACAGAGCGAGAGAGGCTGGGGGCAGAGCGAGAGAGAGGCTGGGGGCAGAGCGAGGGAGAGGCTGGGGGCAGAGCGAGAGAGAGGCTGGGGGCAGAGCGAGAGAGAGGCTGGGGCAGAGCGAGAGAGAGGCTGGGGGCAGAGCGAGAGAGAGGCTGGGGGCAGAGCGAGAGAGAGGCTGGGGGCAGAGCGAGAGAGAGGCTGGGGGCAGAGCGAGAGAGAGGCTGGGGGCAGAGCGCGAGAGAGGCTGGGGGCAGAGCGAGAGAGAGGCTGGGGGCAGAGCGAGAGAGAGGCTGGGGGCAGAGCGAGAGAGAGGCTGGGGGCAGAGCGAGAGAGAGGCTGGGGGCTGAGCGAGAGAGAGGCTGGGGGCAGAGCGAGAGAGAGGCTGGGGGCAGAGCGAGAGAGAGGCTGGGGGCAGAGCGAGAGAGAGGCTGGGGGCAGAGCGAGAGAGAGGCTGGGGGCAGAGGGAGAGAGAGGCTGGGGGCAGAGCGAGAGAGAGGCTGGGGGCAGAGCGAGAGAGGCTGGGGGCAGAGCGAGAGAGAGGCTGGGGGCAGAGCGAGAGAGAGGCTGGGGGCTGAGCGAGAGAGAGGCTGGGGGCAGAGCGAGAGAGAGGCTGGGGGCAGAGCGAGAGAGAGGCTGGGGGCAGAGCGAGAGAGAGGCTGGGGGCAGAGCGAGAGAGAGGCTGGGGGCAGAGGGAGAGAGAGGCTGGGGGCAGAGCGAGAGAGAGGCTGGGGGCAGAGCGAGAGAGGCTGGGGGCAGAGCGAGACAGAGGCTGGGGCAGAGCGAGAGAGAGTCTGGGGGCAGAGCGAGAGAGAGGCTGGGGGCCGAGCGAGAGAGAGGCTGGGGGCAGAGCGAGAGAGAGGCTGGGGCAGAGCGAGAGAGAGGCTGGGGGCCAAGCGAGAGAGAGGCTGGGGGCAGAGCGAGAGAGGCTGGGGGCAGAACTAGAGAGAGGCTGGGGGCAGAACGAGGGAGAGGCTGGGGCAGAGCGAGAGAGAGGCTGGGGGCAGAGCGAGAGAGAGGCTGGGGGCAGAGCGAGAGAGATTGGGGGCAGAGCGAGGGAGAGGCTGGGGGCAGAGCGAGAGAGGCTGGGGGCAGAGCGAGAGAGAGGCTGGGGCAGAGCGAGAGAGAGGCTGGGGGCAGAGCGAGAGAGGCTGGGGGCAGAGCGAGAGAGGCTGGGGGCACAGGGAGAGAGGCCTGGGGCAGAGCCAGAGAGAGGTTGGGGGCAGGGAGAGAGAGATTGGGGCAGAGAGAGAGAGATTGGGGAGAGAGAGCGATTGGGGCAGAGAGAGATAGATTGGGGCAGAGGGAGAGAGATTGGGGCAGAGAAAGAGACTGGGGGGAGAGAGTGACGTGGGTGCGAGAGATCTGAAGGGGGAGCGAGAGACGTGGCAGAAAGAGAGAGACGGGGGAGAGAGAGAGACGGGGGAGGGGGAGAGTGACGGGGAGAAAGAGAGACGGAGGGAGAGAGACGGAGAGAGAGAGGCTGGGGGCAGAGCGAGAGAGGCTGGGGTCAGAGCGAGAGAGGCTTCGGGCAGAGCGAGAGAGAGGCTGGGGGCAGAGCGAGAGAGAGGCTGGGGGCAGAGCGAGAGAGAGGCTGGGGGCAGAGCGAGAGAGAGGCTGGGGGCAGAGCGAGAGAGAGGCTGGGGGCAGAGCGAGAGAGAGGCTGGGGGCAGAGCGAGAGAGGCTGGGGTCAGAGCGAGAGAGGCTTCGGGCAGAGCGAGAGAGAGGCTGGGGGCAGAGCGAGAGAGAGGCTGGGGGCAGAGCGAGAGAGAGGCTGGGGGCAGAGCGAGAGAGAGGCTGGGGGCAGAGCGAGAGAGAGGCTGGGGGCAGAGCGAGAGAGGCTGGGGGCAGAGCGAGAGAGAGGCTGGGGGCAGAGCGAGAGAGAGGCTGGGGGCAGAGCGAGAGAGGCTGGGGGCAGAGCGAGAGAGAGGCTGGGGGCAGAGCGAGAGAGAGGCTGGGGGCAGAGCGAGAGAGAGGCTGGGGGCAGAGCGAGAGAGAGGCTGGGGCAGAGCGAGAGAGAGGCTGGGGGCCAAGCGAGAGAGAGGCTGGGGGCAGAGCGAGAGAGGCTGGGGGCAGAACTAGAGAGAGGCTGGGGGCAGAACGAGGGAGAGGCTGGGGCAGAGCGAGAGAGAGGCTGGGGGCAGAGGGAGCGAGAGGCTGGGGGCAGAGCGAGAGAGAGGCTGGGGCAGAGCGAGAGAGAGGCTGGGGGCAGAGCGAGAGAGAGGCTGGGGGCAGAGCGCGAGAGAGGCTGGGGGCAGAGCGAGAGAGAGGCTGGGGCAGAGCGAGAGAGAGGCTGGGGGCAGAGCGAGAGAGAGGCTGGGGGCAGAGCGAGAGAGAGGCTGGGGGCAGAGCGAGAGAGAGGCTGGGGGCAGAGCGAGAGAGAGGCTGGGGGCAGAGCGCGAGAGAGGCTGGGGGCAGAGCGAGAGAGAGGCTGGGGGCAGAGCGAGAGAGAGGCTGGGGGCAGAGCGAGAGAGAGGCTGGGGGCAGAGCGAGAGAGAGGCTGGGGGCTGAGCGAGAGAGAGGCTGGGGGCAGAGCGAGAGAGAGGCTGGGGGCAGAGCGAGAGAGAGGCTGGGGGCAGAGCGAGAGAGAGGCTGGGGGCAGAGCGAGAGAGAGGCTGGGGGCAGAGGGAGAGAGAGGCTGGGGGCAGAGCGAGAGAGAGGCTGGGGGCAGAGCGAGAGAGGCTGGGGGCAGAGCGAGACAGAGGCTGGGGCAGAGCGAGAGAGAGTCTGGGGGCAGAGCGAGAGAGAGGCTGGGGGCCGAGCGAGAGAGAGGCTGGGGGCAGAGCGAGAGAGAGGCTGGGGCAGAGCGAGAGAGAGGCTGGGGGCCAAGCGAGAGAGAGGCTGGGGGCAGAGCGAGAGAGGCTGGGGGCAGAACTAGAGAGAGGCTGGGGGCAGAACGAGGGAGAGGCTGGGGCAGAGCGAGAGAGAGGCTGGGGGCAGAGCGAGAGAGAGGCTGGGGGCAGAGCGAGAGAGATTGGGGGCAGAGCGAGGGAGAGGCTGGGGGCAGAGCGAGAGAGGCTGGGGGCAGAGCGAGAGAGAGGCTGGGGCAGAGCGAGAGAGAGGCTGGGGGCAGAGCGAGAGAGGCTGGGGGCAGAGCGAGAGAGGCTGGGGGCACAGGGAGAGAGGCCTGGGGCAGAGCCAGAGAGAGGTTGGGGGCAGGGAGAGAGAGATTGGGGCAGAGAGAGAGAGATTGGGGAGAGAGAGCGATTGGGGCAGAGAGAGATAGATTGGGGCAGAGGGAGAGAGATTGGGGCAGAGAAAGAGACTGGGGGGAGAGAGTGACGTGGGTGCGAGAGATCTGAAGGGGGAGTGAGAGACGTGGCAGAAAGAGAGAGACGGGGGAGAGAGAGAGACGGGGGAGGGGGAGAGTGACGGGGAGAAAGAGAGACGGAGGGAGAGAGACGGAGAGAGAGAGGCTGGGGGCAGAGCGAGAGAGGCTGGGGTCAGAGCGAGAGAGGCTTCGGGCAGAGCGAGAGAGAGGCTGGGGGCAGAGCGAGAGAGAGGCTGGGGGCAGAGCGAGAGAGAGGCTGGGGGCAGAGCGAGAGAGAGGCTGGGGGCAGAGCGAGAGAGAGGCTGGGGGCAGAGCGAGAGAGGCTGGGGGCAGAGCGAGAGAGAGGCTGGGGGCAGAGCGAGAGAGGCTGGGGTCAGAGCGAGAGAGGCTTCGGGCAGAGCGAGAGAGAGGCTGGGGGCAGAGCGAGAGAGAGGCTGGGGGCAGAGCGAGAGAGAGGCTGGGGGCAGAGCGAGAGAGAGGCTGGGGGCAGAGCGAGAGAGAGGCTGGGGGCAGAGCGAGAGAGGCTGGGGGCAGAGCGAGAGAGAGGCTGGGGGCAGAGCGAGAGAGAGGCTGGGGGCAGAGCGAGAGAGGCTGGGGGCAGAGCGAGAGAGAGGCTGGGGGCAGAGCGAGAGAGAGGCTGGGGGCAGAGCGAGAGAGAGGCTGGGGGCAGAGCGAGAGAGAGGCTGGGGGCAGAGCGAGAGAGAGGCTGGGGGCAGAGCGAGAGAGGGTGGGGCAGAGCGAGAGAGAGGCTGGGGGCAGGGCGAGAGAGGCTGGGGGCAGAGCGAGAGAGAGGCTGGGGGCAGAGCGAGAGAGAGGCTCGGGGCAGAGCGAGAGAGTCTGGGGGCAGAGCGAGAGAGGCTGGGGGCAGAGCGAGAGAGGCTGGGGGCAGAGCGAGAGAGAGGCTCGGGGCAGAGCGAGAGAGTCTGGGGGCAGAGCGAGAGAGGCTGGGGGCAGAGCGAGAGAGAGGCTGGGGGCAGAGCGAGAGAGGCTGGGGGTAGAGGGAGAGAGGCTGGGGGCAGAGCGAGAGAGAGGCTGGGGGCAGAGGGAGAGAGAGGCTGGGGGCAGAGGGAGAGAGAGGCTGGGGGCAGAGCGAGGGAGAGGCTGGGGGCAGAGCGAGAGAGGCTGGGGGCAGAGCGAGAGAGGCTGGGGGCAGAGCGAGAGAGAGGCTGGGGCAGAGCGAGAGAGAGGCTGGGGCAGAGCGAGAGAGAGGCTGGGGCAGAGCGAGAGAGAGTCTGGGGGCAGAGCGAGAGAGAGGCTGGGGGCAGAGCGAGAGAGAGGCTGGGGGCAGAGCGAGAGAGAGGCTGGGGGCCGAGCGAGAGAGAGGCTGGTGGCAGAGCGAGAGAGAGGCTGGGGCAGAGCGAGAGAGAGGCTGGGGGCAGAGCGAGAGAGAGGCTGGGGGCAGAGCGAGAGAGAGGCTGGGGGCAGAGCGAGAGAGAGGCTGGGGGCCAAGCGAGAGAGAGGCTGGGGGCCGAGCGAGAGAGAGGCTGGGGCAGAGCGAGAGAGAGGCTGGGGGCAGAGCGAGAGAGAGGCTGGGGGCAGAGCGAGAGAGAGGCTGGGGGCAGAGCGAGAGAGAGGCTGGGGGCAGAGCGAGAGAGGCTGGGGGCAGAGCGAGAGAGAGGCTGGGGGCAGAGCGAGAGAGAGGTTGGGGGCAGAGCGAGAGAGAGGCTGGGGGCAGAGCGAGAGAGAGGCTGGGGGCAGAGCGAGAGAGAGGCTGGGGGCAGAGCGAGAGAGAGGCTGGGGGCAGAGCGAGAGAGAGGCTGGGGGCAGAGCGAGAGAGAGGCTGGGGGCAGAGCGAGGAGAGAGGCTGGGGGCAGAGCGAGAGAGAGGCTGGGGGCAGAGCGAGAGAGAGAGGCTGGGGGCAGAGCGAGGGAGAGGCTGGAGGCAGAGCGAGAGAGGCTGGGGGCAGAGCGAGAGAGGCTGGGGGCAGAGCGAGAGAGGCTGGGGCAGAGCGAGAGAGGCTGGGGGCAGAGCGAGAGAGAGGCTGGTGGCAGAGCGAGAGAGAGGCTGTGGGCAGAGCGAGAGTGAGGCTGGGGCAGAGGGAGAGAGAGGCTGGGGGCAGAGACAGAGAGAGGTTGAGGCAGGGCGAGAGAGATTGGGGGCAGAGGGAGAGAGATTGGGGGCAGAGGTAGAGAGATTGGGGCAGAGCGAGAGAGATTGAGGCAGTGATAGATAGATTGGGGCAGAGGGAGAGGACATTTGGGCAGATAGAGAGACTGGGGGGAGAGAGAGTGACATGGAGAGAGAGTGACGTGGGTGCGAGAGATCTGAAGGGGGAGCGAGAGACGGGGGAGAGAGACGGGGAGAGAGAGACGGGGGAGAGAGAGACGGGGGGAGGGGGAGAGAGACGGGGAGAAAGAGAGACGGAGGGAGAGGGACGGGAGAGAGCGAGAGAGGGACGCGGAGAGAGAAAGAGACGGGGGAGAGAGAGACGGGGCAGAGAGAGACGGGGGGAGAGAGAGACGGGGGGGAGAGAGAGACGGGGGAGAGAGAGAATGGGGGAGAGAGAGACGGGGGGAGAGAGAGACGGGGGGAGAGAGAGAGAGAGAGACGGGGTGGGGGCGGGCAGAGAGAGACTGGGGGGGTGGGGAGACAGAGACGGGGGTGGGGAGAGAGAGACCGGGGGGCAGAGCGAGAGAGAGGCTGGGGCAGAACGAGAGAGGCTGGGGGCAGAGTGAGAGAGGCTTTGGGCAGAGCGAGAGAGAGGCTGGGGACAGAGCGAGAGAGAGGCTAGGGCAGAGTGAGAGAGAGGCTGGGGGCAGAGTGAGAGAGGCTGGGGACAGAGCGAGAGAGGCTGGGGGCAGAGCGAGAGAGAGGCTGGGGGCAGAGAGAGGGAGAGGCTGGGGCAGAGCGAGAGAGAGGCTGGGGGCAGAGCGAAGAGAGAGGCTGGGGGCAGAGCGAGAGAGAGGCTGGGGGCCAGAGCGAGAGAGAGAGGCTGGGGGCAGAGCGAGAGAGAGGCTGGGGGCGACGAGCGAGAGAGAGGCTGGGGGCAGAGCGAGAGAGAGGCTGGGGGCAGAGCGAGAGAGGCTGGGGGCAGAGCGAGAGAGAGGCTGGGGGCAGAGCGAGAGAGAGGCTGGGGCAGAGCGAGAGAGAGGCTGGGGGCAGAGCGAGAGAGAGGCTAGGGGGCAGCGAGAGAGAGAGGCTGGGGGCAGAGCGAGAGAGAGGCTGGGGGCAGAGCGAGAGAGAGGCTGGGGGCAGAGCGAGAGAGAGGCTGGGGGCAGAGCGAGGAGAGAGGCTGGGGGCAGAGAGAGAGAGGCTGGGGGCAGAGCGAGAGAGAGGCTGGGGGGCAGAGCGAGAGAGAGGCTGGGGGCAGAGCGAGAGAGGCTGGGGGCAGAGCGAGAGAGAGGCTGGGGGCAGAGCGAGAGAGAGGCTGGGGGCTGAGCGAGAGAGAGGCTGGGGGGCAGAGCGAGAGAGAGGCTGGGGGCAGAGCGAGAGAGAGAGGCTGGGGGCCAGAGCGAGAGAGAGGCTGGGGGCAGAGCGAGAGAGAGGCTGGGGGCAGAGGCGAGAGAGAGGCTGGGGGCAGAGCGAGAGAGAGGCTGGGGCAGAGCGAGAGAGAGGCTGGGGGCAGAGCGAGAGAGAGGCTGGGGGCAGAGCGAGAGAGAGGCTGGGGGCAGAGCGAGAGAGAGGCTGGGGGCAGAGCGAGAGAGAGGCTGGGGGCAGAGGCTGAGAGAGAGGCTGGGGCAGAGCGAGAGAGAGGCTGGGGGCCAGAGCGAGAGAGAGGCTGGGGGCAGAGCGAGAGAGGCTGGGGGCAGAACTAGAGAGAGGCTGGGGGCAGAACGAGGGGAGAGGCTGGGGGCAGAGCGATGAGAGAGGCTGGGGGCAGAGCGAGAGAGAGGCTGGGGCAGAGCGAGAGAGATTGGGGGCAGAGCGAGGGAGAGGCTGGGGGCAGAGCGAGAGAGAGGCTGGGGGCAGAGCGAGAGAGAGGCTGGGGCAGAGCGAGAGAGAGGCTGGGGGCAGAGCGAGAGAGGCTGGGGGCAGAGCGAGAGA